>NC_089583.1:112204557-112477753 GCF_019320115.1 Miscanthus floridulus | reverse complement strand
CACGTCGAAACTCCCGACCCTCAAGGCATTTTGAAAACTAGCCGTTGGCCTCTGGTCGTACCGGACACGTCCGGTATGACCAGGACAACGAACCTCTAAGTTAGTTAAGCGCGAAACGTTAGAACTCCTGACCTATGTCGGAACTCCTGACTGTCGAAACTTCTAGCCCACATCGGCACTCCCGACGAACCAACCCGAGAACAATAAAATTTTTATCCTGGCAGACCAGCAAAAACAGATTAGGTCTTTTGTCTCTCAAACACTCAAAACTCATATGTGTTGGCTTGAGCACTTATGAAATATTATCTATCAACATGATGCATCTCTCTTAATAGTACGACATTCCTATTAACTCAAATTTAAAAGTATAACGGATTTAAACCTTTTGACTTATCTCTTTCAATCGAAGCCGTGTATTCCAATCTTCATCAAGTGAGGGTGCCAACATATTAATATTGATCTTTTCACTTGAGCATAGCCATCTTGAGCACGTGACTTGATTCTATTCATCAAATTTGAGTAATCCCAAATGTATCAAGTCACTTCTATCAAACACTCCAATAGTGATTTGATCCTCCACATTAACATGACCATCATAGCTTGATTAGTACCTCAATTAAATGCAAGTACTTTCTTCTTCACCCTAGCTAGGTTCTTCAGCCACCAAGCCGTTGCTTGCCCTTCACCCTTGCTTAGTATCTTGAAGCCTTTCCTTGCTATCTTCACTATCTCAAGCCATCAAGTCACATCTTGTGTTGAATCAACCATTCATTTATATTGTTATCTTTTTTATTTCAATTTAGCAAGCTTTAAATATGAGACCATTCTATATGCAATCCCTCATGTCTCATTAACTAATTCTTACAAGCTTGCTTTCACACAGTACTTGGAAATCCCACAATAAATAAGCCTTTGCATGAATTCCATTTGCATTGTTGTCTTGTGCTTGAACTAGATTGTTTATACAACAACACATTATTTTGGCTTTCATTAAGTACCTATGAGATAACCTATTACCTGTCCATACTTAGAAAATGGGTTAGACCTTTAATCACGTTGTCATTCAATCATCCAAAACCCACTCAAGGGCTAGATGCACTTTCACACCTCCTAAATTTTAGTCCCTCGATCTAAACAGCTCCTTACAGTAAGCTCCATTCACACTATAGCTACACGAGATTCACAACTGTTGGTCTTGGCAGTATTTCTATATATCAAAGCAGGAAGGTTTAGCCGCCAACCAGGCCATCCACGTCGCCCCGAAATTTCCCCCATCGTCCGATCTCGCGTTCGAAGGCCCAGATCACTCGAAGCGGATTCTGTTACTTTGGCCGCCTCTCGCAGCATCCACGTCATCCACAATTGTTCTAAGCCGTCGGTTCCGCCATTGTGTGGCCCTGACTGCTTGTAGCCGCTTCCTTTAGAATCTGTTTCTTCTACCTCCTTGTCACTTTATATTGATTTTGCTAGCTTCTACGGCTTCTTATGAAAATTCGGTGGAGCAAATATATACTCCAGCTCCTGATTCTTCTTCAGGAAACTTCTCATCCCCTCCTCTCCCTCTCTCCTGTATGCTCCCTCCCTCGCTCCCGACTCGCGACGCGGCTCAGGCGACGGTGCGGGACGACCTCGGTGGTGGTCGGCCCTCCGCACGGCAGTGGCCTCCCTCCTCCTTCTCCTCCTCCACCACCACCACCATGCCACTTCCTCCTCGCAACGCAAGGCAGCGGGTCACGCGGCCTAGGGTTTCGCCCCTCCATCACCGGTCATCCCCACGGGTGCGCGGGCAGCCAGCGGAGGCCATGACGCGCCGAAGGGCTCTGGCAGCGTAGGAACCTTCGTGGTGGGCGTGGATGATGACGGGGAGGTCACGTCAGCAACCTCGGCGGTGGATCTGGAGCAGCCGCTCGTAGGGCCCCTCCCAGCGGCGGATCTAAAGCTGGAGCACGGCGTGGACCTCGCACAGGCAACGGAGGTGGTGGATCTACGGTGAGCAGGCGGATCCAGCGCGAGACCTCCTCGTCTCCACTAGATTCGGCTGCATGGGCTCCACCGATGGCTAGTGCGTGGGCGGCACGGTGGCACACGTGCATGAGCTGGCCCCCGCTGGCCCTCGCAAGTGGCCGGGATGCAGCTCCTTCGATCTCGCCTCGCACCCGGACCTCAAGCTCGCCCGCCACATCGGGAGCGGCCCGCCTGGGCCCACTGGGCAGGAGGTGTGGGCCGACACGCCATCTCGTGGCGACGGTGGCGGCGGGGTCAAGCGGTGCAAGCACCGGGTGGCAGTGAAGAGGGTGCCCCTGGCCATAGGGGACGGGCTCGAGGTTGTTCAAGAGGTGAAGTGGCTGAGGCGCGCCTCCACATGGTGTCGGAACATGTGCACATTCCATGGTGCTGTGAGGGGCGGCGGCCGCCTCTGTTTCGTCATGGATCGCTATGTCGGCTTTGTGCAGGCGGAGATGTGGCACAATGGTGGATGCTTCACGCTGGAGCAGATTCTCAGGTCTGGCATTGCATCTAAATGTCAGTACTTAGTAATATTGAGTAGCTATTCTTTATGCTTTTGTCGTGCCAATTATCGCTGCAAACATATCACATTACAACATAGCGCTCACTTTTATTGTTACTCAGTAGTCAGTAAGAACTAAGAAGCATGCCTAGCTAGAACCTTCACTAAATGTGGCAGATTGTGTAGTATGACAGCTTGCTTTGAGAGGTGTGAAGTGATTGCCTTGTTAATAGCGTTATGCATTTTGATTTTGTTGGTGCTGCTAGCTGTTTTGTTTGCTTATCTTCTATTGTTGTAAGGAAGGTAAAATTGGTCACAATTAATGCTCATCATGTCGCTTGCCATTTCGGCGCAATGCCGTGATATATTTTGTGAATATCATAACTTTGGCTTGCAGTTTACTCGCTGAGTGAATTACCATCAAGTTATCAAGCTGTGGAGCTTCATTTTTTTTTATCTATTATTAGCTCACAGTGTGGCTAACACTAATATACATATATGCTGAAATCATTAAAGTTCCTATGACATGCATATGTGTGAGTAAAATTTCTACGAGAATTAATATTACTGCAGGAAATTTATGAAGTGCTGTGATTTTCCTAGCAGTGTTAGGCACTAACACATTTAACATTTCTCTGTAAGACCCATGTGGTATTTAGAATATAGGTATCTTCTTTTCTATCTTACCGGCGTGCGCGAGAGCGCTTATGATGAACTAGTATAGTACACTCTTAAACCCATCCATGCTGCTGAATGCGTTCACTCTCCCGTATGAACAGAAGGAAAGAGTGTGGACAAGACAGTAGAGATGCACCTGTGCGTGGAAGCACGAGTGGGTTCCGTCAGATTCCATGTGCATGTGGCCCGTGTCGTGGCGTGTTGAGGAGTTCAAGTGTCATCCACTGCGCGTGCACGCGGGTAAGCACTCAGCAACGTCCCCGTAGAAGACACGGGCACCACACCACCGTCGCATCCGTTTCAGACCTCGTCGCCCGGGCAACGGGCACCCACCTTGCCACGATTCCACTCCTTTCCGGCGTCCTCCTTGTCCCGTGCACAGCGCGGCACCAACCTACTCCCTCCGTCCTATCTGTCTTGGTCGCTGGCTAAGAAACAACTTTAATTAAATATATATTAAAGAATATTAAAATTTATGATACATAATTACTATCGTTGATAGATATTTTAATCTAGTTTTTAATAAATTTATTTAAAGATAGAAATATTATATGTATTTTTTATAAATCGAGTTAAAATTATTAACACGTAATTCATGACGATAAATATTTAGGCACAGACAAAGTAGATAGCAGGGATAAAGACACGGAGTAGATAGCAGGGATAAAGAAACATTCCGCGCGAATCCAATTCTTGACCCCAGCACGTCCTACGAGCTAGTCCAGTTTCGCGTGGACTCTCTCGTCCTCTCGACGGTGTTGTTTGGTCACCGTGTACATTCCCTAGAGCTGAATCAGATCAAAGTGCAGCCGTTCACAACGGAACCCTCCTTTTTGTATGCACCGTTGCGTACCTATTAAGGGGAAAAAAACATTGTTAGGACTAGAGGATAACCAATCATTTGTCGGCAGAGCATGGTTCCAGACTCCTGGATGATTCCACCCAAATTTTAAATCATGCACGGCGTAAACTTTCAGTGTACCATATAAGCTAGCTTTAGACGATACATAAGTTATATGTATTCCTTGGTTTAGTTAGTTTTATCGATATATGCGAGCATATTTCTGGCCAAAGTATTCCTTCCATGTCAACACCGAATCCACGAAGTGTCTGCCCATCACATGCCCACACCAGCTAGCACCACTAAACATTGGTTTAATCAGTCGCGCGGTAGGGTGTAGAGTGTAGACTATCAGCCCGGCAGAAATCCACTTCATTTGAAGAATTCCTGATGATACTACTTGTTAAATCCAGTTACACCTATCCGTATATATGGCCATCGGGCCGGCCCGGCTCGCCACGGCCCGGGCACGGGCCAGGCACGGCCCGTTGGTGTCGGGCCGGCACGGCACGCCGTGCCTTATCGGGCCTCATGCCCCGTTGACAGCCCAAGCACGGCCCCTTGGGCTGAAATTCGGGCCGTGCCGCCCGCACAGCCCGGCCAAAACTTGCGGGCCGTGCCAGCCCACAACCCGAATTGTAGAAAACCGCTCATCAGATTCTTAATCAACAGCACATTCATAATTTTGACAAGTCATTCACAGAATCACAAAAACAACTTAACTATTTAACAACTTAACAGCAAGACTCAAACACAACAAAAGACAGAGATTTAAAGATAGAAATGAGCTGTGTGCAATGCTGCCTCATTAAAAACCTTTTTGGGTAAAACTCACCCTTGTGAGAAACCCCAGAAAGGGAAAAAGAGTGCAGCACAGCTCTTATAATGTTCACAATACAAATACCAGATACAAGCATCATGTCTCAACTCTCAAGCCTCACAGGTCTCAATCTCAACTCTCTCAAACTGAACTCTCAACTCTCAGCTCTTAGGTAGCAGCAGAAGCAGAAGCAACAGAAGCACTTGCAGATGTGCTAGCAGAAGGAGGCCCAGATCCATCTTTAGGAACATCAAGATACAGATTCTCAAATGACTTTGCCAGCTCTTGGTTGTCAGCAGAATATTGAAGTCTTCTATCACCTAGCTCTCAGTCCTTGATGTAAGCAAGCATCTCCACATGTTCAGGCAGAAGTTTTCGGCGCCGCTCCTCAATAATCCTTCCTGTTAAACTAAAACATGATTCTGAAGAGACAGTAGAAACAGGAACAACCATAATATCTCTTGCCATTATAGAAAGAATAGGATAGGTTAGTTTGTGGTCACGCCACCATAGAAGCAAATCACATAATGAGCAACTACACTAATGTAGTCCTCCTTAGTGTAGTCCTCCTTAGCATTTCCAATCTACACTAATACCCAATCTGCACTCACATAATGAGCAACTACACTAATGTAGTACTCCTTAGTATTTCCAGACCATATGTCAGATGTCAAAGCAACAGATGATGCACCAGACAAAACATGATTATTAAGCATATTACGATGTTCAGTAAATAGAGCACGAAGGTCTCTAGTGGTGGACTGTCTAGACACCCTACGAAACCTAGGGTTATGAGCACGTTGAATGTACTCCTCAAATGCATCTGTATCACCAATACCCAAAGGCAAATCAAGCCTAGCAATCAATCTGCAGAGTTCAGTTCTAGCTACCTCAGGTTTATAATCCCAGTTATGCACAGAACCATCAGGATTGTAAGATAGCCTAGATTGAACCCTATCACGTTGATCAGTTTTCTACCTACAAGAGTTCTGGTGCCTCTTCAAGTGACCAGTGCCAGCACTAGATCTAGCAGACAAGGTTGACTTACACATTTTACATTTAGCTTTAGTGCAAATCTGTACTCCATTCACAGTCTCAAATATCTCTTCAAAACCATCCCAGACAGGAGATTTGCGCTTACCAACCTTACCATTACCAGCAGCAGCAATAGATGGAACAGAGTCGTTGGAGTTGGAGCCGACCGGGTTCGCAGACGCCGTCGCCCCTTCACCACCGTCGCCGTCTCTAAGATCGACACCGAACAACGCAGCAGCGTCATCACGAATGTCGTCATCGTTCTCGCCCTCAGGGGCCATGCCAGGCGAAAGCTCGCCATCGTCTTCAGCCATGGCCGCCTCTCTAGCACCGTACCTCAACGGTGCAGGTGGCCGCCTTGCTCCTCGCTCTATGCCGCAGCTAGAGCTTGAAGCATCGGCTACCGACCTGCGAAGGAGGAAGGAATAGATCAGTTAGAGATCTCATCAAAAAAAGAAGAAAGATGGGGATTAGGGTTAGCCGGTTAGGGTTAGGGTTAGGTGCTTACCTTCGCAACCGGAGCCCGGTGCCGGAGAAGAAGACGACGATGGCCCCGCGGCCAGAGAAGATGACACAAGGTCAGCAAGGACGGCGAGCGGCGGAGGAGGGACAAACGGGGTCAACAAACTTACATAATCACCGAGATCTAGAGGGGAGAAAGGTAGAGGGAGAAGGGAGAGGTAGAGAGGGTGGGGAGCACGCCGGCGGCGGCGGTTCGAGGTCACCGGAGTCGGGGGCGACGACGGCACAGTAGATACGGCGAGGCGATGCGACTAGCTGTAGGCGAGAGTGCGAGCGGCGGCTGCGGAGCAGTGGACTGGAGAGTGGAGAGGAGTCAATCGAGTGATTTAGGTTAAGTGTTTGTGAGGGGCGCCGGCTGCCTCGCGCTTATATGGCAGGGGGAGGCCAAAGCGCCGTTGGCCGCTGGGCCGCTAGCAGGCCGCACAGGAGCTGCTGCCGGGCCGACCTCGGGCCGCCTGCTTATTACCGTGTCGGGCCGTGCCAGCCCGCGGGCTTGCGCGACGGCCCAAGCACGGCCTGTAGCTGCGTGTCGGGCCAGTCCCGGGCCCAGAGACCCTCGTGCCGGGCCGGACTCGTGTCGGGCCAAATTAGCGGGCCATGGGCTGGGCTACCGGGCCTCGGGCTGCATGGCCAAGTATACCTATCCGTAGGTAAGGAAGGAGACAACAACCGTCCGGTTCACTTGGGCTTATTTAGGTTATAAGTCGTATTTTTTTAAGCCAACGAATGATATTTTTTTCTTATACCAAATCAGCTAACAAGTACTTTCATACATAGCTTATCAGCCAAACAGGGCGGAACATCTATCAGCCTGTGTGACCTCATTTGACCTCCTCTGTTAGGAATCTGACCAACGCAGAAAAATACTTCCAAACCGAGTGGTTTTCTGACAGACAAATCTAGGCCTTGTTTAGATTGTAATTTTTTGCAATCCGGACACTGTAGCACGTTTCGTTTGTATTTGATAAACTTTGTCCGATTATGGACCCACTAGGCTCAAAAGATTCGTCTCGTGATTTACAACCAAACTGTACAATTAGTTATTTTTTTACCTACATTTAATGCTCTATGTATGCGTCCAAAAATTGATGTGATGGAGAGAGAGTGAAAAAACTTAGAATTTAGAGGTGATCTAAACCAGGCCCAGTGTGATCGTGTTTTACCGGTCAGCAGTAGTAGCATACTAGTATTACTCTTTGGAATGGTTGATGCCTAATCACATGACCCGTCTCTTTTGGTTTAATAAAAAAAAAGTAAACACATGACTGGAAAATATGGCTCTATAAGAAATTAAGAATTGTAAAGGGGACCCGCTTCAACAATAAAAAAGTAGATTCCTAAAATGGATCATTGCGATCTTTCAGAAGAAAGTTTCATGTTCAAAATAAAACAGGGTGTCCACTTTATATATATAATTATATAAATGGAATGGGTTTGCACGTTTGCGCAGAGATTTGTCTTCTGCGAGATTGCATCTTGGACTTTGATGCATCTGTTCTTTGAATGTTACAAGAGCAGCAACTAGGGTGTTTGGCCTTTTGAGGGTGTGAGGTGTAGTAGCTCCCAACCTTAACCTTCCACTAAACAGCACTATAATACTCGTAGCTAGTTGACGCATGCAGTTCTGGCCGACAGTTTGTTTGTTTTCGAGATCTTCTTGTGTTGACCGAGTTAGAGATAGATGTCAAATTTAAAAACAGTAATGGGCCGTTTGGATTCCTAGCTTGTAAAAGAACTAGAATGGGAACTACAAAATATAAAAAGAGATTGGAGGTAGAGATACCTGCTGAGGCGGAGGCTTCTGCAGGTTGCAGCGCTGGCCAGTCCGTGAGGTGGCCGCAGCCCAGGTTGTCGGCCGTCCGCGCGCCACGGGAGATCAGTCGTGCCAGCCAGTTCGCGAGGTGGCCGCGCCCTAGGTCGCTGGCCGTCCACGCGCCACGGGAGGTCACCGCGCCGGCTGTCCGCGATGTGGCCACGTCCCAGGTCGCTGGGCGTCCACGAGGAGGTCGTGCCCCAGTTCGTCGGCCGTCTATGAGGGGGCCGCGCCCTAGGTCGCCGAGCTCCCACGAGGTCGCCGCGTAACGTAGCCCGATCTAACTTAGTAGGCTTCATCAGGGCAGGGAAGTTGCAGATCCTAGTAGGATGCAATACTTGAGGAGGTAGACACGGAAGGGCATGGTCAGATTTGGTGGAAGGTGTGAGATCGGGGACAGAGACGACGGAGGCGGCAACGGAAGGGATGAGGACGGAGTTCTCTAGCCACTCGCGCGAAGGATATGGGAGGTTGAGGACTGAGATTTTTTATTTCATCGTGGGACCACTGCTATAGACAGGTTCATCCGGATACATTGTGGCTTGAAATTTAACTACTACCACCTTCTGTGGAACCCGCTCCTGTGGACTGGTTCACCCGTATGAATTGCCCTTGCTCTAAGGAATCAGCACTGAATTGCAATAAAAAAATAGCACTAAATTGGTCGGCAATGCAACTACCACGCAGTCGTCACAGTCAAGCCTGACGTTGATGCAATGCAACAGTGCAGCATCGATCACGTATGAGTTCGTATTAGGGCTCGTCTCTTAGGCACCCACGTAACCAAATCCTTTAGGCTTGATCATGCATTCCAAGTAGGGCACACTCTGTATCCCATAATGTTATTTTACAAAATGCAGCGGCTAAGAGTTAACCTGCCAACCTGGAGCGGCATCTTGTAATATATATTCTCTATCTTCGAATACAATAATATGCACACTCATGCGTAATCGAGAAAAAAGCTCAGCACTACCGCCATACCGGCTCGCATCATTTGAGGATCTGAAATTCTCAAGGATCATGGCGCCCTTCAGATTCCAGGTTTCAGCACCAACTCTAACGGCTGCTGTAAAGCCGGCAATTGAATGGTCGTTTTTTTTCTCGAATACGCAAAAGATTTACGTATCATTGTAATTAAGAAGAAGAAGAGTTTAACCATACACACGGCACACTTCTAATGAGCGTCCTAGGAGGTCTTATAGTTGTGACTGGACCTTCCTAGCAGACTGTTTCAAACTTCGATATTACATAAAAGTAAACAACCGAACTAAGGGCAGCGCAGTAACCTACGGAGCTGGGCGTCTCCGCTACTGGCCACGCGACTCTGCTCCGTCATCCGAGAAGAGTCTTCTACTAGTCGAAGCATTGGTCGCCGGGAACAACACGTCTAGTGCTTCCACTTCGCTCGACGTCAAGTTCCTTGCTGAAAAAGTCGTCGTAAGCTCTCTTGGACGCGGATGAGATTGGAGCTCCCGGCGGTGCAAAGCCCATTCTCCGCATGAGGAGCACCTCGCCCCGCTTGGAGATCGGAATGTGCGCTAGCAGCTGAGCAGCAATCCGTCTGCATCGTTTTGGCATGGGTTGCCTTATGGTTGCCACCTTCTGCCTGGGTGGGCTGGCGATTAATGGCGGCATTCGCTCGAGCTGCACCTCCTCAGTGAACCATGCGAGACGTCAGGCAGCTTCGTGTGGTGTGGGCGTCGTGTCGCTGGGGGTGGTGCAACCCTCTGCAATGCCCGCTCATGGTGGTGTGAGTTGTGGCGGCCCCTGTACTAGCGACATTAGAGACAAGTCTGTCGTCCACTGAGCAGCCGTCGCCGGGGAACAGGTGTCTGCCACTGGTGCTTCAACCTCCTGAGGGGCTGTCATAGCAGACAGACAGTCAGGTGTTGATGCTCTCATTGGTCGGCTCACGACGAGCGAGGCGGCGAGCTCCTCCAGCATCGGGTCGAAAGAGATAACCAATGCGGGAGGCCCCGCACTCACGCACAGCGCCAGCGCCACCGGATTGGGCTCGGAGAAGCTTAGTGCAGCAATAGAAGTAGGTGCCCTGTCGGCGTGGTCGGCAGGCGCACCCGTGCCGATCTCCTTCGGCTTAGTCTTGTGTTGCCGATGTCGTCGTCGTCTCCCACCGGCGCCCCCCACGGCCCTCGGTCCGGCACCCTCCGCACCGCCGTGCGGCGCGTGCTAGGGAGGACGTAGGGTCGTCGCGAGCAGAGTATCATGGCAGGTTGGCACCCACCGAGGTCGAAGCAGTCCTTCGCCTGCAATCCTTGACGAGGTGCCCGAATCCGCAACAGTGCAGGCAACGCCGTGGCAACCGACAAGTCGCTACTCGGTGCAAGTAGGAGAGGCAGTTGAAGCATCTGTCGTGAAGCACTGCCGGGATCTTCTTGACCTACGAAAGTTGCTTCTGGCTAGGGGTGAGGCTCCGTCGAGGCAGCAGCAGATCCTGTGACCTACCGGGGGAGGATCTCACGCCACCCATCGGTGTTGGGGGCGGAGACCCGTCCACGGCGGCCAAGGCGTTGGCGGGCAGGGACACGGCCATCCACTGGGTGCACAGGCAAGCCGTTCACCAGCTACGGGCGTGGCTGGCTGCGCTTCCTCCACCTACGACCATATCCCTGTCGGCCCCGTTCAGCACCAGCACGGCCGTGCAAAGGCCCCGCTCCGCGGCGCCCCAAAACTACGGCTGGACGAGTCTGGGGCGCACGGGGGACGCTAAGGCCGGCTTCGCCGGGCGACGAGCAGCCTCCAGGTATGTCGCGGGGTGGTCGTCATCGGTCTCCTCCTCGTCAGTCGTCCGCCCATCGTCGGCTCTTCGAACGCCCTCCCGAGGAGCATCCGGGGAAGAACGGTGCCGCGGCCGGCGAGAGGGAGGAGCTTGAGGCGTCCAGGGACGCCCTGACGGTACCCCAGGGCCCGGGCGTGGCCGCGGCGTTGCTGGCATCCAGCCCCAGCGGTGGAGGGGACAAAGCGCCAGAGCTAGCCCCCTCGGGCGTCAGCGGTGCGGCCGTGGTGGCGTCCGTGGCGGCGTCCTCATCCCCCGGCGGCCTTGGCGCGGGCTCCATGGGAGGAGGCGGTGGTGGAGCGGCCGAGCTGTCAGCATTAGCCTCCCCGGCGCCGGTGGAAGCCGCGTGCGTCGGTGATGGCAGGGGGGCGGGGTTCGCAGCGCCAACCGGTTGATGCCGGGGGCGGGCGCGGCGGAGGCGGCGTGGTCAAGAACGGCACCGCGACGCCAACAGTGCAGGGCAGGGGAGGGGAAGGGGAGGGGAGAGGGGGGCGGCGGCGGGGTCAGGGTGCTAGGGTTCGGCGGGATCAGAGCGCTAGGGTTCAGTGTTGATAGGTTCGGTGACTATTGATATGTCACATCAATTGGACAATTGGTCCATCGATTCCCAACTGAATGGTCGTTCATCGGAACAAATCATCCACGTAGTCATAGAGTACACCAACTTATGCGAGGAGAAAATGATCGAGCAAAATGATCAACGAACTGAGAGTGGGGTTTCGTGACCTTCAAAGCCAAGTATAAGCATGTACGTGCCGTCTTTGTTTATCATGATGGCAGAAGCATCCATCAAACTCTGCGCCATCATCGTCTACCTCTCTTGCATCCATGCTTAAGAGGAGAACTGAAAGCAGGAGCGAATGGGACAAGGAAAAGGTTGGAAACCACCGGACTGCAACTCTGTGGCTGCAGTTGCGAGTTGCGACGTGTGCCCGCCCAGCACGAACAGGAAGCTGCATCTTCTGTACCATGTGCTGTCGTCTTGCTTGCATGCTTCAGGATGAAAACCGACTGCTAGCACGAGTACTCCTGCAGTACTACTTACTGTACGCAGGTTCAGGTGAGGTGCCGGCTTCCTGATGTGGCTGTACGAGATTCTACGGCCCGATGACACATCAGCTAACGGATGTACGCTTTGTCTTTGCTCAGAAAGGCAGAGACTTTACTGGATCTGGATTAGCACTTGACAGGTGATCTTGCATTGCATCCAAGAAGAAAGATTATTATTCTGCTGTCAAGACTCAGGGATGCCAAGTCCAGTCTGTAGCGGTCCAGCTGCTCACGCACGCCCTCACCCACCCATTCGGCCTTTCAGCTATGGTGTATCCGGTGGAGTTCTAGCACAGACAAACCATGAACCGCGAGTAATGGCTTTTGAAGCCCCCAGCCATTCAGCCTGTTCGGGAGACCGTATCGTATCGTGGATTATTTATTGATGGTTGGTTTTGTGTGAGAGAAAAACACTGTCTCGCCTGAAAATTTACGATCGTTTACGAGCAAGCGAACAGGCTGATTAATCGTGTGCTGGTTGGGCTGTGCCATAAGAGCAAGGCTAATAATACAGCCGGCTTGCTGGTTGTAAGGTTTCTTGTAGCCTTCTCTCAGCCCACTCATATAGTAGTTAGCTTTTTACAGTTAATACATGGTTCACTTGTCTCTCTCACAGACTTTCTTGATTCTTGTGCCCAGGCTGGCTGTAAGCTTACAGTCCGCTTCTCCTCTCTCTTCTCCTATCTCTCCTCCACCTCAGCATTTAGTCGGCTTACAACCTACTATTATACTTCCTCTAATGCCATTAGCCGCAAAAGTAGTACTTAGTGGATTAGGAGAGCTGCAAGGCAACCATCCATCTCCTGCTAGCCCAGACAAACAATGCGGGACTTGCTTCGTACACTCTCTGAAGCCTGAAGTGTCTTGAGCATCTCTCTTTCGGCAGGCAGATTGCAATTACGCAATGTCGCAATGGCAGCGTAGACCAGTCAACCCATCCATTTACTATAGGGACCAAACAAAACCGCCGAGTATGGCGGCCACCCGTGACGACGGCCAAACGGAAACCAGACGAGAATGAAGGAGACGGGGTGGAAGTCAGCAGCGGCACAGCAACTACTAGCATGCAAGGGGGTCCAGCTGCCTGCTCCCCAGCCCGCCTCCACTCAAGGTTGCCTGCCTGCCTCCCTGGCTCCCTGCTCTCGAAAGTCTCCGGCAGCAACCCGATCGCCATGGCCACCGCCACCAACCTCCCCCGTCCACATCATATTCAGGCTGTGTTTAGTTCACGAAATTTGAAAATTTAGTTATCATAGTATTTTTGTTTTTATTTGGTAATTAGTATTCAATCATGGACTAATTAGGTTCAAAACATTCGTCTCGCGATTTCCAACCAAACTGTGTAATTAGTTTTTTTTTCCGTCTACATTTAATGTTCCATACACGCATCGCAAGATTCGATGTGATGACTACTGTAGCACTTTTTGAAAAACTTTTTGGGAACACATAGCCTCACTAGTTCTCCAGTCGTTTCAGAAAACATTAATCGCGTGCTTACTGTAGGCAGACTTGGGAGTTCGACGGCGACGCCTACCGTAGGGCCTCGCCCTAAGCACGCACATTCCCGACATATAATCCACCGTAATAGTCCTAGTACTCTCCATGCAATTGGGTATCATCAGCCTGTTCGAGAGGCCGTAAACGATCGTAGATTATTTACTGCTAGCTGATTTGGTGTAAGAGAAAAAATACTATTCCTAGCTGAAAATTTACGATTGTTTACGAACAAGCGAACATGCTGCATATTAGGAGAAGCCTAATGATTGGGGGTTTGATTGGAAGATCAATAGCCTCGCATTTTAGAGTGCTCTGTACGCGATAGAATTCTGCAAGTGGATTGACACGGAAGGGATAATACGACTATACGAGTGGTCTAATCACTACAAGTACCGGTAGCTTATTAGCTCGATCTGTTCTCCTGCATCTGGTGTTATAGGTCCTCCTACTATGCGGAGTTAGGGTGCGTTTAGATCAAAAAATTTTGGATTTTGGTTCACTGTAGCATTTCATTTGTATTTGGTAATTAATATCTAATTATGGACTAATTAGGTTCAAAAGTTTCGTCTCGCGATTTCTCGACCAACTGTGTAATTAGTTTTTTTTTTCATCTACATTTAGTACTCTATGCATGTGCCGCAAGATTCGATATGACAGTTACTATGTAAAATTTTTTGGCAACTAAACGGGGCCTTAGCTGGTCGATTGTGGCATTATTATGCCATGGTTGTTGCATTATCAGGAAAGAAACACTGACATGGCGCATTATCTCTGCCGTGCCGCCATCACTGCTTCGAAGAGACCGGAGAGGCAGCAGGCACAGCTCAAGCTAGTTAAACACAAGGCCCCTCTTGTTCTTGTTATTACTACTGCAGTACTGATTGCAAGGAGCTGTTTGTTTCGGCTTATACGACCCTAGATTATAAGCTATAACAGTATTTTTCTCTTACACCAAATCAGCCAGTAGTATTTCTGGCTTAAAATACACGATCGTTTCAGCCGAAACGAACGAGCTTATGTAATTCCGTTTCTGCAGTCGACCTGCATTAGTGCATATAATTCGGTGCCAGATTGTACCTAGAGAAGCACTGGAGCACGAATGAAACTCGTACTGGGGCAATTTGCAGTATGAAAACAGGGGGAGTTTAGTTCCACCTCTTAAACTTTAGTCGTGGTCCATCAGATGTTTGGGCATTTACATTGGGTACTAGTATAATGTCCTATGCTAACGCTACGGTAAAATTTCAGGGATGCATATGAAAACAACCGAGCGATGAAATTTCAAGAAAAGAAAACTTATAAAAGAGGAATTGTGGCTTACATTAAACTTCCTGACTTTTTTGAAGTAGTAATTCCATTACTCAGTTACGGGTGCCAAATTGGCAACCACATCCATCTATACAATTTAGAATACTGTAAAACAATATGACAATACCCTGATTTAGAATCAACTACCAAGTTGTTGTACATTGGGCTACATTACAAGCTCCTGAGGAATGAAATACATAAATATTTTTCAGTTATGAGCTAATATCTCCATCTCCCACATCAAACCACTTTCAGAGCTTGTGATCAAAGTACGCTGACACTTGCCTTACCCTCTTACCATCATCAGAGTCCCTGTTTCTTGTGTACTGCTATGCTTAGTATAATCTCAGCATCTGCCCATTTCCCATGGTGAGTTTTCTTGAAATAAATCTAGAGTAGATCTTTAATCACAAGCACAAACAGGCTAGAAGGAAGGGCATGCAGCTCGGGCAGATCTTTTGATCAGATGGAATCACTGAAGTTGGTGTGTAGATTGTTATTATTTTTTAAAAGGTGAATCCAGGATTTTTCTCATTGGTACACTTGAAATTGAGCTTTCGAAATGGGCTGCACGTGAAGAGAAAAAGAAGTGTTTACACCAGCCCACCTTCTCCATTAATGAATATGATCCTATACCAATATTATTTGCAACAAATAAATGGCGGACATATTCATTACGTGCTATTTGAATCATAATAAAATCCACTAATGGAGCCATCGCTACAAGAAAAGCAGACGTAGTAGAAACCAGCGATGGTTAACCCACAGTCAGCTCCAACATTGACAAACTATCGCTCTTTCCATCTCTACATGTAGCATCAGAGAAATAATAAATAAAACACTTATACATACACAAATGAACAGGTCAGGTAATCCCATACCATAAATATATGAGGATAGTTGCTAAAGTCCAGAGACTTGCCATCATCTGTCTTAATCTAACTCTGCAGGAAGGGCATAAGAACAAATAATCAAAAGATTCAATATGATGAACAATACTACCAAGTTTGGTAATCAATTAATAGAAGAGGTGTAAATGATGGAAACTTGGACCAATGTCTTATATCGTCCTCTGGTCTGCAGACAATATAAGAAAATTGTTTTCACATGTAAGTTTGGAATGTTGTGAGTCACCTGGATATACATAGAGATGGTATGAGCATAGACATAAACACTCACGATGCCTCCCACTTGCAAGTGAAAAATGTGTAATTTATAGCATCCACTATCTACCCTTCACAGAATGTCACTACCTATGGACAGAGCCAATACATGACATTAAAAACATCGCTTATCTCTGTATTTTTTTTAAATCCAGTCATACACTGTCAAGTGGCAACAATTTAATTCTCAGTTAATTTTTAAACAGTTGTTGGTGCACAATATTTATTTAGCAAACGTATAACTAACATTATCTTCAATGCATAACATTAGATTTCAGATTCGAAGTGGAAGAACAAATGAGTACTCAGATATATATCTGCTAAGGGAACATTAAGCGCTTCCACCTGAAAGAAACATATAAGCAAATGTAGTCAATGCAACCTATATCCCAGAACATCAATTGGAAACTAGAATACAACTACATTTTGCACAATTTAAAACTGACACAATGCTCATTAGCAGTAGCCTGAGCTATATAGAAGAATACAGCTGCATTTTGCACAATTTAAACTATAACCTATATCCTAGAACATCAAATGGAAACCGAAAGATAAACAGCACTACAATTATTTGATAGTACACATCAACAATGATCCTGCCTTTCCTAGACATGTCAAAATTCTAAGAAAGGTCCTAATCATGGTATATAAGCATCCTCCAACATACTAATGTGTGCACTGAGCAGAGTAGGATAAATATCGACTATGCAAACACCTATATTTTTTGACCATTAAACCAACAATCACCGCAGCTCATGCAGAATCCTGTAAAGACACAATATTACCTCAAAAAATTCTCATTAGGACAAAATAACTGTCCCAAAAGCTGATTATTAGTCAAAGTTTTAGAAATAGCTCAAAAATAAGCCTATCATCAATTTGCATATAACTGAATTAATTGACATGAAAAATCAATTATTTATTTTTGAACGTAACATGGAAAATCAATTTGAGCTCCATGGTCTTAGGTGCATTCACTTCATCCTAATCACTGAAGATGGTCTAGATGATCTGGAGTATCACTTCCTGTAGGCATTTCCACAAATAGTTGGTAAGCACAAGACATATGAAGGCAGAGGACGAATAGTGCAGAAGCAGATCAAGCCACAGAACACTCTGCAAGCACTACCAAAGCGAAGGCAAAAGATATGTGTATTTTATTTAGCACCAACTTGCCAAAATATGAACATCAAGCGAAGATGGAAGACCGCTCACCGAAGTGATCTCTTTGGACGGAGATCGCTCGCCGGTGCCAGTAGTGGATGTGCCCACAGGGTCCGAGCATTCGGCGATGCTCTCCTGATGGTGGCCTCAAATCCACGGGAGCCCCTAGCTGGGCAACGTCTTTGCTTCAACGCGAAGGTGAAGAATGGGGCAACGACGATGGGTCACTATGGTGGTGGAGATGGCGCAGTTGCCCTCCCCTCGCCGACAAGGAAACAACAGGGGCCACTCATGGTACTTGCCCTGCACGTGGAGGAACGTGGTGGAGTTGAGGCTAGTCACCGCGATTCGCACTCGTACAGCCGTCGACGACGAGATCTTCCGCACGCGGCGAACGGGGGAGGCTTAAGCGGTTGAGCTGAACAACGCAGCGGGGGCAGCACACGCTGCCCAAGAAGCCAAACGCGGAGGTGGCGGCGCGTACGGCCTTGGTAGGCGCGCACTAGAGGCTGTGGTGCATGCGGCATTGGTAGGCGCACGCGGAGACAGCGGTGTGTGTGGCCCCAGTGAGGGTGTCGCCGCGCGGCATGGGGTGGGTTGGCAAATGCGGCTCGGCATGACCTAGTGAGAGCCGATGCAGTGTGGACTGGGCTGGGGCTGCGAGCACGACTGGTGTGGGGAGCTGCGTGGCCTAGAGATGGGCGGCGAGCGGCACCGGCGGGGAACCCCAGCCGTGGGACGGGAAGGGTCACGAGTCACGAGACTGGGAGGGTTCGCCAAGCGTGGAAGTAGTCGTAGTGTCTGTGGTGTCACGTGAGAAGAGGGGGAGGGCGCGAGGGTGAGGGGGTGAGAAGCCTCGCATCACACTTCTTCTCTCGGTCCTTGGATCTGACGTAGTTCTTTCGTGATCCTTTGATTTTAATGGAGGTAAATTCCTATGTGTAATTTTCTGGGTGTATAAAGGTTGGACTACTCAGTGGGGGATGTTTTCCTCGATGATCTAAAATAATTCTAAATGGTCAATTATAGTAGAGATTAAATATAGACTATTTATGAAACAAAATGCACAGATTGAGATTGTTTTGCGAGATGAATTTTTTAAGCCTAATTAGTCAATGATTTGACAATATGGTGCTACAGTAAACATGTGCTAATGATAGATTAATTAGGCTTAATAAATTCATCTCACGGATTACTGATGTATTCTATAATTTATTTTTTTCTTAGTATCCGAACACCCCATACGATACCCCATGTGATATCTTGAAAGGACCTAGGATGTCGCCTAAAGGGGGGTGAATAGGCGTTTCTGAAAATTAACACCTTTAAATGCGGAAACCATTAGAAAAGGGAGTTTCCAAAATAGAAACTCTAAATTAAGAGTAATACCACACTTCACAAGTTAGCCACAGAGTAAACAAGGTATAAAGAATATATCTAGAAGCTACAACCCTGCAACACAAAGTTAGAACAGAGATCAAATAATATTCAGCCCTAAGCTCTAATACCGGACTGTGTCAGCCCTAGAGGGTACCACGAAGGTCACTCTAGCCAGAGCATTTTCTAACTCTTTTTCCTCTTTCCACTAGTTAATTCGGAGGCGACAGAATCGACCGTTACAAACTTTTCGAGACACACCACAATCTCTCGGGTGCTCTCCGGCGACGCCTAACCGTCTAGGACCGAAGAGTCCAAGAGTAACAAATGTGAATCATGAGATTGACAATATGCACAAGTGCTCAAGTGGTTAGATTGATCTCTTTTTAAATTTCACTCAACCCACAATTTGATTTGGTAAATTTGATCAAACACTCACTAAGAGAGGGTTGCGAGAGTTGGCAAAGCTCAAAAACGTGATAGAGGATCAGCAGAATCAGCAGCCTCCAAAGGTGGAGGCTTGGGGGTATTTATAGCCCCCTTGGAAAAACTAGTCGTTTTATAGCCGTTGCCATACCGTGCATACCGGACACGTCCGGTATGACTTACACTGCGCCAACGATAACTAAGTTACAGTGACAATATGAGGCGTTGGAACTCCCAATCGTCGGAACTCTCGACTCACGTCGAAACTCTCGACCCTCAGAATATTTTGAAAACTAGGTACCTGAGTTGAAGTTTGTGAGGTGTCGAAACTCTCGATGCATGCCTGAAACTTCCGACCGTCGGAACTCCCGACTCACATCAGAACTCCCGACCCTCAAAGCATTTTGAAAACTAGCCATTGGCCTCTGGTCAGTCCATACCGGATACGTCCGGTATGACTAGGACAGTGAACCTCTGAGTCAGTTAAGCGTGAAACGTCGGAACTCCCAACCTAATGCTGGAACTCCTGACCGTCGGAACTTCCTGCCCACATCGGAACTCCCGACGAACCAATCCTGAGAACAATAAGAATTTTATCCTAGCTAGGCACATACCAGACACGTCCGGTATTGCCAAACCAACAAAAACAGATTAGGGTCTTTTGTCTCTCAAACACTCAAAACTGACATGGGTTGGCTTGAGCACTTATGAAATATTATCTATCAACATGATGCATCCCTCTTAATAGTACAACATTCATATTAACTCAAATTTAAAAGTATAACGAATTTAAACCTTTTGAGTTGATCTCTTTCAACCGAAGTCGTGTATTCCAATCTTCATCAAGTGAGGGTGCCAACATGTTGATATTGATCTTTTCACTTGAGCATAGCCATCTTGAGCACGTGACTTGATTCCATTCATCAAATTTGAGTAATCCCAAATGTATCAAGTCACTTCCATCAAACACTCCAATAGTAATTTGATCCTCCACATTAACATGACCATCATAGCTTGATTAGTACCTCAACTAAATGCAAGTACTTCCTTCTTCACCCTAGCTAGGTTCTTTGGCCACCAAGCCATTGCTTGCCTTTCACCCTTGCTTAGTACATCGAAGCCTTTCCTTGCTATCTTCACCAGTCTTAAGCCATCAAGTCACATCTTATGTTGAATCAACCATTCATTTGTATTGTTATCTTTTTCATTTCAATTTAGCAGGCTTCAAATATGAGACCATTCCATATGCAATCCCTCATGTCTCATTAATTAATTCTTATGAGCTTGCTTTCACATAGTATATGGAAATCCCATAATAAATAAGCCTTTGCAAGAATTCTATTTGCATTGTTGTCTTATGCTTGAACTAGATTGTTTATACAACAACACATTATTTTGGCTTTCATTAAGTACCTGTGAGATAACCTATTACCTGTCCACACTTAGCAAATGGGTTAGACCTTTAATCATGTTGTCATTCAATCATCCAAAACTCACTCAAGGGCTAGATGCACTTTCAATCTCCCTCTTTTTGGTGATTGATGACAACTTGATTAAAACTTACAAAAGAATATAAGCATTTAAGCTTTTGGGTTCAATGATTTATGAGAGGCCCTCCTTAATATGTGTTTATGATTAGAATTCATAAAATGACCTCAAATGTCAATTGCACATACTAAAACATATAGGAGACTCCCCCTAAATCATTGCATCCGTGGGGTGCATGTGTGTGTGATAAGTAAAAGCGTGATGCACATGACAAGATATATCACACAAGAATAAATATAAAGACATCACATCAAATATTTTCATTCTAGCATGCATAGTCCTTATGAAAATAAATATAACACGTGTATGTCACACATAGCACTCATTACACATTTTCTCAAGTCCACAAGCCACTAATATAATATAAATAAAGATCATGTCTCAAGAGATACATAGATAAAGCATAAGTAAGTCTCATCTCAAACATGATACAATCTGGCTCAAAAGATTACATTAATAAAGCTCAGAAATTAAAAAGAGTCTCAAGAAACTATAACCTGTAGTACATATCTTCAGGTACAAAGATAAGCAAATGAAACTATCCTGAAACTTTAATCAGTCTCTCTCCCCCTTTGTCATCTATCACCACAAAGGTCTATCAATGACATACTAAGGACAAAGGGGCTGCAAGTTGTCTCTAAAAGTTGTGATCACTCATCATCATCTTTATCTCTACCAACATCCTCATCCTCTGAGCTGTGTAGCACCAGCTGGACGAGAACCATCCGCACCAGATGGGTCATAGAAACTACCCGTGAGGTCACTCCACCAATCTGAAGCATACTCGTCTATAGCACTGGGACGTGGCTGAGAGTGAGTAGGCACCCGAGCTTGTAGTGGTAAAGTGTCAGGGTGCTCTGGAGCCTGCTGCTGTCGCTGAAGGAACTCAGCAAACTCTACATCATACCTGCCCTGCTGCTGTTCCTTAGTCTCAGGCTCACTAGCTGCCTCATCTGAAAGTGGAGACCTAGAAGGATCAAGCTCAAGTCTAGAAGCAATCTGCTTCGAAGTCCAAGTATCCTTCCTCCTAGCCTCCCTCTCCTTCTGCTGGCAGGTCCGTATGTCCTTGCACGTCCCAAAGATAGCACTTAACATCTTGCGAATAGGAGAAGGAGGACTATGGCAATGTGAAGAAGAACGTGAAGGAGCATGTGGTAGAGGGGAAGCTCATCCTACTGTTGCACCACCTACAGGTGCATCTGCCTCTGGTGCTGTTGTTGCTCCTCCTAGTCCTGTTGGAGGTACCCCAACCTTAAGCAAGTCTGTAACAATCTTTAGAGCCTTATGTACCTTGTCATACTCAAATGTGTCATGTGACCTCAATCATAAACATGATGTAAGGTGCAAATCCATAGCCCTTGAGGGGTCTCTCTCCCACACTCCTGATCTCTAACCAAATAAAGTCAAACACACTGAATGACTGAGCATCAGGTGCCATCCTATGGAGCAGGTTCCTAGAATAATCTACAATGTTGCCCTTGTCTCCACCCTTGCAGTCAATAGTCTTCCTGAACATCCTTTCTAGGTATCTATAAGTAGGGTGAAGACCTAGAACCTTCCCTACTACTCCTCTCTCACCTCCTGGTGGATACATGTAGGTGAGCTGCTCAGGAGGTAACACCTGCTCGGTGTGGATCATGTCTCTCTAGAGGTCCTCCTCTAAGAAGCCAAGAAAAGTTGCAAAGGTATCGTAGTCAACACTATACCATTGGCCTTCAAGCATCCAATGCATATGCCTCGGCTCCTCTTCCACAAATAGAGTGGCATAAAACTATGCAATGACTTTAGAGTTCCTAATCATGCACAAACTCCTATGAGCGTGTATACACCTGTGTGCTGACAAGTGGCAATAGCATAGTCAATGGAGGACTTCTGTAGCTCTCTAACATGTTTCCAATCTATCCACTAAGACTTGGCTACCACAGGATTCCTAGCAAGTATCACACTAGTATAATAATCCAGATGGAACATAGTGTGAAAACTGATGATCGTACTAAATCCTAGGTAAATCCCTAGGACCAATCCTCCTCTGATCTCTTGCTCTCATAGTCATACCCTTTCCTTTGTAGTTGACTCTGACAACATAGTTGGGTAAAACGGGAGCATGTACTTCAAGAAGGCCATAGTCCATGCCCTAAGCTAGGTGGTGCACTGGAGGTGCCTGCTGCTCCTCCTCTATCTCCTTAGAGCTATCACCATCATCTGAGTCTCTATCTGAGTCTCTATTAGTGCTCTTCCCTTTTTCTGTGCTCAAGTCTCTAATCCTAAGTTTCATCACTAGAAGAGGGGCTGCTATCACCATCACCACCCTCTCTGCACTATGGAGTGCCTCTAGTGGCTCTAGAGGGTCTCCTGCTACTGCCCTGCTCCTGCTGACTAAATCTTGGATGCATTTTCTGTCTTGCCTTCTTGTGTTTCTCCAAAGCTAGATCATGCCTATGCTTGGACCTTGACTCCTGTCTCCCGCTCATAGTTGTTGTCCTATATCCAAAGATTTACAAGGAATTTTAGATACATGCCCAAAAGATAGCTTATTTTAGTTGAAACATAGAAAGAAGAGTAATTATCCTATGCTTTGTAATCACCTCAACCAAACTAGGTCAAAAAGATTCACAAAACACAATAGACAATTAAACTTAGTCCTAAGAATCAACCACCGAGAAGATTAAAACAAGGGAGCAAAATCTGCTCTGATGTCCATGAGTGGACAGCAACCCTAACCGGGGTCCTTCGCTCAATCTTCAACCAATTCAATCCAAACTTTGGGCATTACTTCTAGATAGGTAATGTAGCATCTCTACCGAAGGAATTCCAAAACCATGCCCTAACCGCTTAGATCAGATGAGGTCCGGGATTAGGGTCCTTGTGAGAGTGAATGAAGATACGATTGGAAATCCAAGTCTTGGAGTCTTCAATCTTGATGCAAATCTCCTCTGATCCAATCTCCCTCTCTTCCTTTTCACAGTGGAATCACTCGATCGCAATATGGTGGAACAGAGGTGGCGGAGTCAGCTTGGAGGAGAGAAAAAAGAGATAGCGGATCAGGGCCAAAGGGGTACCGGCCATTTTTATAGCCCGCTCATACCGGACATGTCTGGTAAGCATACTGGACACGTCCGGTATTTGTGGGCTGACTGATCTTTTTCCAAATTTCATTTACTTAATTCTAATCCACTTGTATATCATTTCTTGATCCAAAAACATGTATGTCCTTGATCCAAACAAGGTGTAAATACTTTTCTTATCCAAATACCATGAGTAGCACTTCTCTTTTCCAAATATTTGGCATATAGATTTTTATCACTTGATAGAGATATTGTGAGACATAGTAGATTGTGGACTTAAGAAAGCTATGTCATGTGTAATTAGCCAATCAAACAATCAAGGAGAACTATAATTATCACATGACAAGGCTAGGTCACAAAGACCAATATTCAAATAGTTTTTTAAATTCACACCACCTACACATGCTAGTTATGGGTTTTGAAAAACATCTCTCCTATGTCACACAAATGCACATTCTAACATATAAAGGGCCTTAGATGCACTTACAATGCATGTATGTAAAGACATACCTTTGCATTGAGCCCATAAGAATACCACTAAGAAGATACATAGCATGATAATCTTTATGTTGACCTTAATTGCCAAATAATCATGCTAGATACATTTTCATTCAAAGGACTACAAATAATGCTAGATAAATGTAGTTAGTCCACAAAGGTACAAAATAGAAACTAAGCTCTCCCTAAATAAGTGCTTTTAAGTAATTTGAATGACTTTCAACTGGCACTTTATTCTATTAAGAATATGGGAGACAATTTTAGATTTTGAACCGCAACCAAATAATTTGCCATATTTAAATTTGAGTTCAAGAGATGCTCATAATTCACTTAGATTTGGTAAACCACAAGCTTCTGAGTAAATGATATATGAAAATATATGGATTAAAGACTCAGTTGTAATCCAATTAGTGTTCTAGGTTCCTACAATACCGGACACTGTCCGGTAGGTATACCGAACACGTCCAGAATACGCAGAACAGAAACACTTGCTTTCTATCCCTGTCCATACCGGACATGTCCGATAGTAATACCGAACATGTCCGATAGGTGCAGGACAGAAGCAAATAACACGCTGCTTGTGATTCTTTGTTTTAGCGATAGTATTTATTTTATGCCCTGCATCTCAACAAATAAATTGCTCCACTAGAGAGCCATTAAAAGCATCATATGGCAAAATAAAATACTTTTCAATTAAACTATTAGCCACTTTCAATTTTCACAAATAGACTATTGTGAGCCATTGTGCACAAAAATACAAAGTGGCTATGCTATAGGGTTTAGGTACTTGTTACCAATGGTGAGGATAAAGTAAATGATATATTCATTAAATTATCTTTGAGTCAACCATATAGGAGATTATGAGAATTGATTGATAGATTGAGTGAATATTTTCAATTTATTTGCTCAACCACCCCCGAGTCCTTCATCTTATCACCAAGTACCTATATCATTAACCTAAGCACACTTTGGTACCCAACTCTTGTTGGGTCCTTTTGAGTTAGTCAACAAGTGCTTAGGCACCCAAATGGCTTTAGCACAAGTTTGTGGTGAACATATCACCTTGCTAGTGCTAACTCCATTCGTGGTCTTCCTAAGCATATCATTATAAACAAATGTGTTCGGCTTAGATGTGTTACCATTTGGGCATTCATAGGTTAAATGCCCATTTCTTCTACAAGCATAGCATATACGACCTTTGTTTGCTCTATGCTTGCTTTGCTTGTATGGACATCTATCAACCTTGTGGCCCATCTCATTGCATCCATGGCATCTTCTTGTTGTAACTTGGGCTTCTTTTCTTGCCTCTTTGTACATTGGGTATTTCTTGGTAGGATGCCCTAATTTCTTGCTCATGAGACAAGTGCTTTGTCCATCACTTTTCTTTTGGTTGGCCAACTTGTTTGAGGCCTTTTGTTCGGACCACTTCACACTTGTCGGCCCAACTCTTATGTGGACACATGGCCCACTCATGTTCATATAATCCACAACCATAGCATAACCTTTTTTTCATGTTTCTTACTCTTGGTTGTGTTGGCCTTGCTTGAGATGTGATTCTTTTGTTGGGTTTTAGAGGAAGCAAGGTTTGAACCATTCTCAAGCTTCTTCACCATGTTATTACGGTTATCTTGAGAAGGTTGTGCTTTCTCCTTACCCTTCAACCTGAATCACATCTTTCTTTAATCTTTCCACCTCTTCTTTGAGCTCTACGTTTTCTATGAGATTTAGCTCAATCGAAGATTGGCTTGCTTGAGGAGCATATTCATTAGTATAAGAAATATTTAATTGAGATGGTGTACTAGTGAGTGAATGTGTGAGAGGTTGAGAAAATTTTATCAATGTGATCACAACCTCATGAGCCACCTCAAGCATGATGCTTGATTCTACTACTTCATCATGAGAGCACTTTAGATGAACATAGTTTGCTTGTAGCACATTATACTTGCTTGATAGTTCATCTAGCCTTGCTTTGAGCTCAAAGTTTTCCTTCTCTAGTTGTGAAACACTAGAAGAGGAGTTAGTAACTAAAGCATGCTCAATTGAACAATTTTTCATACATTTTACTTAGAGCCTTTAGTTCTTCCATCTTAGAGATGAGAAATAATTCTTGCTTTTGAAGCGATTGCTCTTGCTTCTCAATCTCTTCTTCAAGCTCATCATTCTTTTCAACTATCTTCATGATGATGAACTTGTCCTTGCGGTTGAGATGATCAAGGTTGTAGTTGTCTTCAACTTCAACATCACTCTTATCTTGATCATCTACTTGTGCTTTCTCCTTTTCTTGATCTTCCTTGTTACTCTTCTTCTTACTTTTCTTGGCCATGAGACACAAGTGATGAGTATCATGAGATACTGAGGTTGACTCATCACTTGGTCGCCACCGGGTTGAGCCTCATCATCATAGACAACTTGCTGTCCTGCTGCCACGGCCATATCAGACACATTCGGTAGGCATACCTGACACTGTCTGGTATGTGCAGGCAGACAACATGTCATGCGTTGCTTGCACTTCTTGCTCTGGCTCGGCGCTCTTGAGGTCTTGTGAGGCTTCTTCACTTCATAAAGGCACAATGGACATACTTTCCGTTGACTCGATCTCAAGTGCATCATCACATTTGGATTTTCCACATAAATCAAAAAGTCTAGTCCAAATGAGATGAGCACTCTCCGGAGGTGGTTATCCATTGAAGATTGCCTCATCTTGAACCTCTACACTTAATGTACTCAAAATGACATTAATAGCTTGAGCATTGAGTTGCACACATATCTCTTCCTCTTTTGATAAATTTTTGTACTTGCTCCAATCAACTACAGGAAGAGGTATGCTTACATCCACAATATGCTCAACAAGAGGACTAATATCCCTAAAAGCATTGAGTACATGAATTGACCAAAGTAGAAAGTTTGAACCATCATTTTGGAGAAGCAACGGCTTCAACTCGATAGGCGTCGATATCTTTTTCTCATGGCGGTGAAGCTTTAGGTGAGAACCTAGCTTCGATACCAATTGAAAGGACCTAGGATGCCTCGTAGAGGGGGGTGAATAGGCATTTATGAAAATTGACACCTTTAAATGCGGAAACAATTAGAAAAGGGAGTTTCCAAAATGGGAACTCTAAATTAAGAGTAATACCACACCTCACAAGTTAGCCACAGAGTAAACAAGATATAATGAATATATCTAGAAGCCACAACACTACAACATAAAGTTAGAACAGAGATCAAATAATATTCAGCCCTGAGCTTTAATACCGGATGTGTCCGGTATGAATACCGGACGTGTCCGGTATACACGATTTCTGCAGATCAGCCACAAACTTGCTCTTTTCGATTTCTATCTTCAAACCAAACTACAGGCACCTACAGACATGACAATATACATAGAGAACCAGCATAAGAGCTGGAGCAACACAAATATCAAATGAAATGCGAATTGAGACATGATATTTGTTTTACCGAAGTTCGGGCTCGTTCGAGTCCTACTCTCCATTGAGGGGGCTGCAGGTGACCCAGTGAAAGTCAGCCCTAGAGGGTACCACAAAGGTCACTCTAGCCAGAGTCTTTTCCAACTCATTTTCCTCTTTCCACTAGTTGATTCCGAGGACGGCGGAATCGACCGTTACAAACTTTCTGAGGCACACCACAATCTTTCGGGTGCTCTTCGGCGATGCCTAACCATCTAGGACCGAAGGGTCCAAGAGTAATAAATGTGAATCATGAGATTGACAATATGTACAAGTGTTCAAGTGGTTGGATTGCTCTCTTTTTGAATTTCACTCAACCCACAATTTGATTTGAAAATTTTGATCAAACACTCACTAAGAGAGGGTTGAGAGAGTTGGCAAAGCTCAAAAACGTGCTAGAAGATCAGCAGAATCAGCAGCCTCTAAAGGTAGAGGCTTGGGGGTATTTATAGCTCCCTTGGAAAAACTAGCCATTTTATAGTTGTTGCCATACCGGACACGTCAGGTATGACTTACACTGCACCAACGGTAACTAAGTTATAGTGACAATGTGAGGCGTCGAAACTCCTGACTCACATCGGAACTCCTGACCCTCAGCATATTTTGAAAACTAGGTAACTCAGTTGAAGTTTGTGAGGTGTCAGAACTACCGACGCATGCCAAAACTTCTGACCGTTGGAACTCCCGACTCACGTCGAAACTCCCGACCCTCAAGGCATTTTGAAAACTAGCCGTTGGCCTCTGGTCGTACCGGACACGTCCGGTATGACCAGGACAACGAACCTCTAAGTTAGTTAAGCGCGAAACGTTAGAACTCCTGACCTATGTCGGAACTCCTGACTGTCGAAACTTCTAGCCCACATCGGCACTCCCGACGAACCAACCCGAGAACAATAAAATTTTTATCCTGGCAGACCAGCAAAAACAGATTAGGTCTTTTGTCTCTCAAACACTCAAAACTCATATGTGTTGGCTTGAGCACTTATGAAATATTATCTATCAACATGATGCATCTCTCTTAATAGTACGACATTCCTATTAACTCAAATTTAAAAGTATAACGGATTTAAACCTTTTGACTTATCTCTTTCAATCGAAGCCGTGTATTCCAATCTTCATCAAGTGAGGGTGCCAACATATTAATATTGATCTTTTCACTTGAGCATAGCCATCTTGAGCACGTGACTTGATTCTATTCATCAAATTTGAGTAATCCCAAATGTATCAAGTCACTTCTATCAAACACTCCAATAGTGATTTGATCCTCCACATTAACATGACCATCATAGCTTGATTAGTACCTCAATTAAATGCAAGTACTTTCTTCTTCACCCTAGCTAGGTTCTTCAGCCACCAAGCCGTTGCTTGCCCTTCACCCTTGCTTAGTATCTTGAAGCCTTTCCTTGCTATCTTCACTATCTCAAGCCATCAAGTCACATCTTGTGTTGAATCAACCATTCATTTATATTGTTATCTTTTTTATTTCAATTTAGCAAGCTTTAAATATGAGACCATTCTATATGCAATCCCTCATGTCTCATTAACTAATTCTTACAAGCTTGCTTTCACACAGTACTTGGAAATCCCACAATAAATAAGCCTTTGCATGAATTCCATTTGCATTGTTGTCTTGTGCTTGAACTAGATTGTTTATACAACAACACATTATTTTGGCTTTCATTAAGTACCTATGAGATAACCTATTACCTGTCCATACTTAGAAAATGGGTTAGACCTTTAATCACGTTGTCATTCAATCATCCAAAACCCACTCAAGGGCTAGATGCACTTTCACACCTCCTAAATTTTAGTCCCTCGATCTAAACAGCTCCTTACAGTAAGCTCCATTCACACTATAGCTACACGAGATTCACAACTGTTGGTCTTGGCAGTATTTCTATATATCAAAGCAGGAAGGTTTAGCCGCCAACCAGGCCATCCACGTCGCCCCGAAATTTCCCCCATCGTCCGATCTCGCGTTCGAAGGCCCAGATCACTCGAAGCGGATTCTGTTACTTTGGCCGCCTCTCGCAGCATCCACGTCATCCACAATTGTTCTAAGCCGTCGGTTCCGCCATTGTGTGGCCCTGACTGCTTGTAGCCGCTTCCTTTAGAATCTGTTTCTTCTACCTCCTTGTCACTTTATATTGATTTTGCTAGCTTCTACGGCTTCTTATGAAAATTCGGTGGAGCAAATATATACTCCAGCTCCTGATTCTTCTTCAGGAAACTTCTCATCCCCTCCTCTCCCTCTCTCCTGTATGCTCCCTCCCTCGCTCCCGACTCGCGACGCGGCTCAGGCGACGGTGCGGGACGACCTCGGTGGTGGTCGGCCCTCCGCACGGCAGTGGCCTCCCTCCTCCTTCTCCTCCTCCACCACCACCACCATGCCACTTCCTCCTCGCAACGCAAGGCAGCGGGTCACGCGGCCTAGGGTTTCGCCCCTCCATCACCGGTCATCCCCACGGGTGCGCGGGCAGCCAGCGGAGGCCATGACGCGCCGAAGGGCTCTGGCAGCGTAGGAACCTTCGTGGTGGGCGTGGATGATGACGGGGAGGTCACGTCAGCAACCTCGGCGGTGGATCTGGAGCAGCCGCTCGTAGGGCCCCTCCCAGCGGCGGATCTAAAGCTGGAGCACGGCGTGGACCTCGCACAGGCAACGGAGGTGGTGGATCTACGGTGAGCAGGCGGATCCAGCGCGAGACCTCCTCGTCTCCACTAGATTCGGCTGCATGGGCTCCACCGATGGCTAGTGCGTGGGCGGCACGGTGGCACACGTGCATGAGCTGGCCCCCGCTGGCCCTCGCAAGTGGCCGGGATGCAGCTCCTTCGATCTCGCCTCGCACCCGGACCTCAAGCTCGCCCGCCACATCGGGAGCGGCCCGCCTGGGCCCACTGGGCAGGAGGTGTGGGCCGACACGCCATCTCGTGGCGACGGTGGCGGCGGGGTCAAGCGGTGCAAGCACCGGGTGGCAGTGAAGAGGGTGCCCCTGGCCATAGGGGACGGGCTCGAGGTTGTTCAAGAGGTGAAGTGGCTGAGGCGCGCCTCCACATGGTGTCGGAACATGTGCACATTCCATGGTGCTGTGAGGGGCGGCGGCCGCCTCTGTTTCGTCATGGATCGCTATGTCGGCTTTGTGCAGGCGGAGATGTGGCACAATGGTGGATGCTTCACGCTGGAGCAGATTCTCAGGTCTGGCATTGCATCTAAATGTCAGTACTTAGTAATATTGAGTAGCTATTCTTTATGCTTTTGTCGTGCCAATTATCGCTGCAAACATATCACATTACAACATAGCGCTCACTTTTATTGTTACTCAGTAGTCAGTAAGAACTAAGAAGCATGCCTAGCTAGAACCTTCACTAAATGTGGCAGATTGTGTAGTATGACAGCTTGCTTTGAGAGGTGTGAAGTGATTGCCTTGTTAATAGCGTTATGCATTTTGATTTTGTTGGTGCTGCTAGCTGTTTTGTTTGCTTATCTTCTATTGTTGTAAGGAAGGTAAAATTGGTCACAATTAATGCTCATCATGTCGCTTGCCATTTCGGCGCAATGCCGTGATATATTTTGTGAATATCATAACTTTGGCTTGCAGTTTACTCGCTGAGTGAATTACCATCAAGTTATCAAGCTGTGGAGCTTCATTTTTTTTTATCTATTATTAGCTCACAGTGTGGCTAACACTAATATACATATATGCTGAAATCATTAAAGTTCCTATGACATGCATATGTGTGAGTAAAATTTCTACGAGAATTAATATTACTGCAGGAAATTTATGAAGTGCTGTGATTTTCCTAGCAGTGTTAGGCACTAACACATTTAACATTTCTCTGTAAGACCCATGTGGTATTTAGAATATAGGTATCTTCTTTTCTATCTTACCGGCGTGCGCGAGAGCGCTTATGATGAACTAGTATAGTACACTCTTAAACCCATCCATGCTGCTGAATGCGTTCACTCTCCCGTATGAACAGAAGGAAAGAGTGTGGACAAGACAGTAGAGATGCACCTGTGCGTGGAAGCACGAGTGGGTTCCGTCAGATTCCATGTGCATGTGGCCCGTGTCGTGGCGTGTTGAGGAGTTCAAGTGTCATCCACTGCGCGTGCACGCGGGTAAGCACTCAGCAACGTCCCCGTAGAAGACACGGGCACCACACCACCGTCGCATCCGTTTCAGACCTCGTCGCCCGGGCAACGGGCACCCACCTTGCCACGATTCCACTCCTTTCCGGCGTCCTCCTTGTCCCGTGCACAGCGCGGCACCAACCTACTCCCTCCGTCCTATCTGTCTTGGTCGCTGGCTAAGAAACAACTTTAATTAAATATATATTAAAGAATATTAAAATTTATGATACATAATTACTATCGTTGATAGATATTTTAATCTAGTTTTTAATAAATTTATTTAAAGATAGAAATATTATATGTATTTTTTATAAATCGAGTTAAAATTATTAACACGTAATTCATGACGATAAATATTTAGGCACAGACAAAGTAGATAGCAGGGATAAAGACACGGAGTAGATAGCAGGGATAAAGAAACATTCCGCGCGAATCCAATTCTTGACCCCAGCACGTCCTACGAGCTAGTCCAGTTTCGCGTGGACTCTCTCGTCCTCTCGACGGTGTTGTTTGGTCACCGTGTACATTCCCTAGAGCTGAATCAGATCAAAGTGCAGCCGTTCACAACGGAACCCTCCTTTTTGTATGCACCGTTGCGTACCTATTAAGGGGAAAAAAACATTGTTAGGACTAGAGGATAACCAATCATTTGTCGGCAGAGCATGGTTCCAGACTCCTGGATGATTCCACCCAAATTTTAAATCATGCACGGCGTAAACTTTCAGTGTACCATATAAGCTAGCTTTAGACGATACATAAGTTATATGTATTCCTTGGTTTAGTTAGTTTTATCGATATATGCGAGCATATTTCTGGCCAAAGTATTCCTTCCATGTCAACACCGAATCCACGAAGTGTCTGCCCATCACATGCCCACACCAGCTAGCACCACTAAACATTGGTTTAATCAGTCGCGCGGTAGGGTGTAGAGTGTAGACTATCAGCCCGGCAGAAATCCACTTCATTTGAAGAATTCCTGATGATACTACTTGTTAAATCCAGTTACACCTATCCGTATATATGGCCATCGGGCCGGCCCGGCTCGCCACGGCCCGGGCACGGGCCAGGCACGGCCCGTTGGTGTCGGGCCGGCACGGCACGCCGTGCCTTATCGGGCCTCATGCCCCGTTGACAGCCCAAGCACGGCCCCTTGGGCTGAAATTCGGGCCGTGCCGCCCGCACAGCCCGGCCAAAACTTGCGGGCCGTGCCAGCCCACAACCCGAATTGTAGAAAACCGCTCATCAGATTCTTAATCAACAGCACATTCATAATTTTGACAAGTCATTCACAGAATCACAAAAACAACTTAACTATTTAACAACTTAACAGCAAGACTCAAACACAACAAAAGACAGAGATTTAAAGATAGAAATGAGCTGTGTGCAATGCTGCCTCATTAAAAACCTTTTTGGGTAAAACTCACCCTTGTGAGAAACCCCAGAAAGGGAAAAAGAGTGCAGCACAGCTCTTATAATGTTCACAATACAAATACCAGATACAAGCATCATGTCTCAACTCTCAAGCCTCACAGGTCTCAATCTCAACTCTCTCAAACTGAACTCTCAACTCTCAGCTCTTAGGTAGCAGCAGAAGCAGAAGCAACAGAAGCACTTGCAGATGTGCTAGCAGAAGGAGGCCCAGATCCATCTTTAGGAACATCAAGATACAGATTCTCAAATGACTTTGCCAGCTCTTGGTTGTCAGCAGAATATTGAAGTCTTCTATCACCTAGCTCTCAGTCCTTGATGTAAGCAAGCATCTCCACATGTTCAGGCAGAAGTTTTCGGCGCCGCTCCTCAATAATCCTTCCTGTTAAACTAAAACATGATTCTGAAGAGACAGTAGAAACAGGAACAACCATAATATCTCTTGCCATTATAGAAAGAATAGGATAGGTTAGTTTGTGGTCACGCCACCATAGAAGCAAATCACATAATGAGCAACTACACTAATGTAGTCCTCCTTAGTGTAGTCCTCCTTAGCATTTCCAATCTACACTAATACCCAATCTGCACTCACATAATGAGCAACTACACTAATGTAGTACTCCTTAGTATTTCCAGACCATATGTCAGATGTCAAAGCAACAGATGATGCACCAGACAAAACATGATTATTAAGCATATTACGATGTTCAGTAAATAGAGCACGAAGGTCTCTAGTGGTGGACTGTCTAGACACCCTACGAAACCTAGGGTTATGAGCACGTTGAATGTACTCCTCAAATGCATCTGTATCACCAATACCCAAAGGCAAATCAAGCCTAGCAATCAATCTGCAGAGTTCAGTTCTAGCTACCTCAGGTTTATAATCCCAGTTATGCACAGAACCATCAGGATTGTAAGATAGCCTAGATTGAACCCTATCACGTTGATCAGTTTTCTACCTACAAGAGTTCTGGTGCCTCTTCAAGTGACCAGTGCCAGCACTAGATCTAGCAGACAAGGTTGACTTACACATTTTACATTTAGCTTTAGTGCAAATCTGTACTCCATTCACAGTCTCAAATATCTCTTCAAAACCATCCCAGACAGGAGATTTGCGCTTACCAACCTTACCATTACCAGCAGCAGCAATAGATGGAACAGAGTCGTTGGAGTTGGAGCCGACCGGGTTCGCAGACGCCGTCGCCCCTTCACCACCGTCGCCGTCTCTAAGATCGACACCGAACAACGCAGCAGCGTCATCACGAATGTCGTCATCGTTCTCGCCCTCAGGGGCCATGCCAGGCGAAAGCTCGCCATCGTCTTCAGCCATGGCCGCCTCTCTAGCACCGTACCTCAACGGTGCAGGTGGCCGCCTTGCTCCTCGCTCTATGCCGCAGCTAGAGCTTGAAGCATCGGCTACCGACCTGCGAAGGAGGAAGGAATAGATCAGTTAGAGATCTCATCAAAAAAAGAAGAAAGATGGGGATTAGGGTTAGCCGGTTAGGGTTAGGGTTAGGTGCTTACCTTCGCAACCGGAGCCCGGTGCCGGAGAAGAAGACGACGATGGCCCCGCGGCCAGAGAAGATGACACAAGGTCAGCAAGGACGGCGAGCGGCGGAGGAGGGACAAACGGGGTCAACAAACTTACATAATCACCGAGATCTAGAGGGGAGAAAGGTAGAGGGAGAAGGGAGAGGTAGAGAGGGTGGGGAGCACGCCGGCGGCGGCGGTTCGAGGTCACCGGAGTCGGGGGCGACGACGGCACAGTAGATACGGCGAGGCGATGCGACTAGCTGTAGGCGAGAGTGCGAGCGGCGGCTGCGGAGCAGTGGACTGGAGAGTGGAGAGGAGTCAATCGAGTGATTTAGGTTAAGTGTTTGTGAGGGGCGCCGGCTGCCTCGCGCTTATATGGCAGGGGGAGGCCAAAGCGCCGTTGGCCGCTGGGCCGCTAGCAGGCCGCACAGGAGCTGCTGCCGGGCCGACCTCGGGCCGCCTGCTTATTACCGTGTCGGGCCGTGCCAGCCCGCGGGCTTGCGCGACGGCCCAAGCACGGCCTGTAGCTGCGTGTCGGGCCAGTCCCGGGCCCAGAGACCCTCGTGCCGGGCCGGACTCGTGTCGGGCCAAATTAGCGGGCCATGGGCTGGGCTACCGGGCCTCGGGCTGCATGGCCAAGTATACCTATCCGTAGGTAAGGAAGGAGACAACAACCGTCCGGTTCACTTGGGCTTATTTAGGTTATAAGTCGTATTTTTTTAAGCCAACGAATGATATTTTTTTCTTATACCAAATCAGCTAACAAGTACTTTCATACATAGCTTATCAGCCAAACAGGGCGGAACATCTATCAGCCTGTGTGACCTCATTTGACCTCCTCTGTTAGGAATCTGACCAACGCAGAAAAATACTTCCAAACCGAGTGGTTTTCTGACAGACAAATCTAGGCCTTGTTTAGATTGTAATTTTTTGCAATCCGGACACTGTAGCACGTTTCGTTTGTATTTGATAAACTTTGTCCGATTATGGACCCACTAGGCTCAAAAGATTCGTCTCGTGATTTACAACCAAACTGTACAATTAGTTATTTTTTTACCTACATTTAATGCTCTATGTATGCGTCCAAAAATTGATGTGATGGAGAGAGAGTGAAAAAACTTAGAATTTAGAGGTGATCTAAACCAGGCCCAGTGTGATCGTGTTTTACCGGTCAGCAGTAGTAGCATACTAGTATTACTCTTTGGAATGGTTGATGCCTAATCACATGACCCGTCTCTTTTGGTTTAATAAAAAAAAAGTAAACACATGACTGGAAAATATGGCTCTATAAGAAATTAAGAATTGTAAAGGGGACCCGCTTCAACAATAAAAAAGTAGATTCCTAAAATGGATCATTGCGATCTTTCAGAAGAAAGTTTCATGTTCAAAATAAAACAGGGTGTCCACTTTATATATATAATTATATAAATGGAATGGGTTTGCACGTTTGCGCAGAGATTTGTCTTCTGCGAGATTGCATCTTGGACTTTGATGCATCTGTTCTTTGAATGTTACAAGAGCAGCAACTAGGGTGTTTGGCCTTTTGAGGGTGTGAGGTGTAGTAGCTCCCAACCTTAACCTTCCACTAAACAGCACTATAATACTCGTAGCTAGTTGACGCATGCAGTTCTGGCCGACAGTTTGTTTGTTTTCGAGATCTTCTTGTGTTGACCGAGTTAGAGATAGATGTCAAATTTAAAAACAGTAATGGGCCGTTTGGATTCCTTCATTTTAAAAGAATTGAAATTTATATAATGGATTAGGCTATTTAGCTTAGAATTTGACATTCCATACCATTCCCAAGCTCACAAATAAGTGTATTTCAAATTTAATTCATAGGGTGGGAGATGAAAATGGATTCTATAGATCACTGTGTTATAGTTCTATTCTTCAACTTATAGCACACTCTTTAACTCACTTCTCTACAATAAAAAAACAAGTATGTCCCTGGTATGCATAATAATAAATATATAAATATATTCCATATATAACTATATTAGCTTAATTAATATATATATATATATATCTAAATTATAATTATTAGAATAAATTTAATTCTAATAATCTAAACGGATCCTAATGATTTTGGCAGTTCCACGTCAAATATCATGTCGAGTTTACTCGTACTCAGTGCACTAGTACTTTTTTGGACGGGGGGCAGTTGGGAAGTTGGCGATACGCCAATATACGAGTAGAGCAGAAGCTTGAATGCCACCAGCCCGTTGCCTGCTAAAGATGTTACAGCATCCACGTTCGCGGTGCAGAAACGGTGCCGAAATGTTCATTTTGCTTATAACGGATAATATTTTTTTCTCACAATAAATTAGTTAATAGTACTTTCAGTCAGTAAGTGGAGAGGACACATGGTCGTTTTGGCTGGACACAGTAGACGCAATTCTGCAGCAGTTGCACCTCTTTTGCTCGGTTCCTGGCCGGCGCTGCCTGCTCGAAATAGCTACAGCTCAGACTTCCGATTCTCAACATCAGCGGATGGGTCTGCTGCCTGGCTCAGATTCTAATTTGGATGTTTTTTTTTTTGAACGCCTTCTAATTTGGCGGAGACATTGGCCGCCCGTGAATGGACCGCGCGCTTTGGCTAAAAAAAATGAACGCAACGTGAGCACCGGAACCACTGAACCAGGGCAAATCTCGGCTCATATTGAAATGACATACTTGTCCACAGTCAACGACCAAAATTAGGCCGGGCTTCCTCGGGCAACAATCCAAACGAGCCCGGGGCATGCGTGGCGTCACCGATTTCCGGATACAACAAAAGAAGCCCAGAAAGGCAGCAGAAACTGGCGCCGCCGAGCCGACGCAGATCACTGCGTGCGCAGGCAGCATCGCCGCATGGGTGGCAGGCACTGGCACTTGGGCAGGCGCACGGGGACAAAGCGCTGCCGCTGCGCATGACGCGCGGTTTTTCCACGCCGAAATCAGTGAGCGCGCAACTGTATCTGTACCCCGCCGTGGACCGCCCGCCCGACCGAGGCCGTCCGCGTGTGGCGTGTGCAGCAGCACTGCAGCAGCCAGCACAGCAGCGCAGCGTCGCGGACGCGCCGGGCTTGGTTTGACTAGTTGGCCGCCGTTTACACGGCCCGGGCTCGGCCAGTCAGGCACCCGTCTCCCTCGCTCGCGTGCCGCACGGCGCGTCCCGTCCCCTTCACACCGCCGCGGCGCCCAGGCAGGCGGGGCGGGCGTGGGGGACGGAGACGCGGACTAGGATCCGTCGACCGTCTCGCCTCGTCACGGGCCCCGCCCGGCCGAGGAGAGGAGGCAGGCAGGCAGCACCCGGCCACCTGGCTCTGCTCGCCCTTCTTTTGCCGCGCCGCGAGAAAACAGAGGAGAAACGAGGAAAGCGACGGCGGCGGGGACCGTGAACCAGGTGGCGCAAAAGGAACGGGGAAACTGGGAAAACGGAGCGAGGAGCACGGGGCGTGTTCGAGACGCGAAGTGGGCTGGCTAACTCGCGCTGTCCCGGCGGCCCTCGACCGGCAGGAGGATCTGCTGTGCTGGTGGTACGCTTTTGGAAGGTCCACCACATCTTTAAGCGGCGCCATCCTCTTCGGTTTCAGCGGCTACGTGGTAGTAGTAGCAAATTTTGACATGAAATGAGAAACAGTTTGGTTTCAACGGAAATCGTGTGCGGGAGAGGCTGGCATTCAAACGGACAGGGCCCAGTCCGTATGGTGCTTGGTGCCTGTGTGGCCGCCCGGGAACCGCTACGTACCCACCAGGAGGTACAGGTACTGGATTATTACCAGTGCAGTGGCAACGCGAATTTGGCTGTACGCCCGGATACCTGGAAATTCCAGGGGGCCAACCTGAAAAGTTTCCGTATGAAATCAAAAGCTGGCAAGGAAGGGGTCCTACGCCCCCGCTAATCTCGCTACAAGAACAGCAGGGGCGCGGCGCCTTGCCTTGCCCGAGTCCCCACCGCTGCGCAAAGGCACTCGCGCTCATCAAAGGCTCAGCGGCGACTCCTCCCAAAAGAGAGAAGCGTGCGCGGAAAATCTCATCACTCCCGCGCCAGCGTCCCGTGGCGTGGACCTTTTAAGCCCCGCGCTCGATTCCCCACCCCACCTGCGACTGCGAGCGCGTCCACTCCCCTCTCCTGATCGAGCTCGCTCCCCACTTCCTGCCGTTTCTCCGGCCAATTTCGGCGCCTTCCTTTTTCAGTCCCGGCGGCGCGGCAGGGCGGTTTCGCCGTTCTTGGCTGCCGCGCCGTCGTTCTTGCCCCAAGTTCTGGGCTGGGCTTCGCCGCCGGTAATTCTGGCGGTTTCGTGATCCGTCCCCGCGCAGCGGCCGCGGTTGCGGAAACGGAAGGGCCGTGCCTTCTCCGCTCGCCGCAACGGGTGCTCCGTGCGTCCGTGCGCTCGATAACCCCTGCCTGCCTCTCCGCCCCGCCCGACCACGCCTCGCGATCACGAGGAAGCGTCGCCGTCGACGGACGACGGGGGTGCGCGGTCACCGGTCAGTGCTGTCAACAAAGTCTCGCCCTGCTTCTTTTTTTTTCGTGATGGCTCGCGTCGCGTCTTAATCGAATCATTAATTAGTCTTCCAGGTCAATCCCTCCGGGGCCTCCCGGCGTGTTCTTAGACTCGTGCCGTGTTCGACCCGTGACGCCTGTGGTTGGCGGGCGGAAGGGGTCAGTCAAGCTTTCTGTTCTTGATTCTTTACACCGCGGCCGCCGGCTCTCAGCCCAATACCGGCGTGAGGGAGAAGGACTTCTTTACACCGCGGCCGCCGGCTCTCAGCCCAATGCCGGTGTGAGGGAGAAGGACCTCGGGAGCGGAGAAGGAGCCAACTCGTGAAGATCACGCGCCGATCTTGGTCCGTGTCCGTGCGCGACCTCGGCGTATGGTTGGTGGTGCCTGGTGGTGCTCGTAGTGCGCCGCCGCCGCCGCCATGGGCTGCATCGCGTCCAAGAACGCCGTCTCGGTGACGCCAGCGGCCGACTCGTCCGGCGGGCTCAGGGACCGGAGCCAGCCGCGCGCCCAGGAGTCTGCTGCTCCGGTGCCGTTGCCGGTGCCCGTGTCTTCGCTGCGCAGGTCGTCGTCCGCGGCGAGGAGGTCGGAGAAGGTCAAGGACGAAGCGGAGGAGCCAGGGAAGGCCGTCGTGCCGGCCGCGTCCCGGAGCCTCCGGCTGCGGAGCCTGCGGAAGAGCCTTGAGGGTGAGCAGGTGGCTGCCGGGTGGCCGCCGTGGCTCAGCGCCGTCGCCGGGGAGGCCATCCAGGGGTGGATCCCGCTCAAGGCCGACTCCTTCGAGAAGCTGGAGAAGGTACTGTGGAGCTTTCGGCTGAGGTTTCGTTGGTGATTCATTTCGGTTCAGATTTCGTGACTGATTCAATTCAATAGCTCGTGGGTCATTTTCCATGACAAAATTTTGCTTGCATGTGGAATTTTAGAAGGATGGTGGTTGTTGGGACTGTAATTTGGTCTAACTGGTTGGTATCTTTCTGGTATCCTTTATCACGCGTTAGTTAGTAGTAATACTCTGTTGGGTGATGGATTATGACATGAAGAATAAACTAGTATAACAGCCACCTGTTGTGAAGGTAAAGGAGGTGACTTGGGTGATCTGGTGTTTCCTTCTATGAGGCATCACATGTTTTAGCCGTCTCCGTTGTTGGTATGCGCTGCTGATCGGGAATTTGATCTCTTACTGTTTCTTGTCTGTCGTCATACTCAAAAGGAAAAGTTGATTTTTTTTATTAAGAAGGGTAATCAAGCAAAGTAGTACTGCTATTGTGCTAGTTTTATGTCTGCAACAAGGGTAATGAAGCCCGTGCATTACTGCACATATGTTTGCTGCGTGACCCAGACTTGTTTCTTTGTTGCACCCTATATGTAGGTTGGGCAAGGCACATACAGCAGTGTATTCAGGGCAAGGGACCTTGAGACTGGAAAGATCGTTGCCTTGAAGAAGGTTCGATTTGACAATTTTGAGCCAGAGAGTATTAGATTCATGGCAAGGGAGATACAAATATTAAGAAGACTTGATCATCCAAATGTCATGAAACTGGAAGGCTTGATTACTTCCCGGTTATCATGCAGCCTTTATCTAGTATTTGAATACATGGAGCATGATCTTGCTGGACTTTGCTCCTCCCCGGACATCAAATTCACTGAAGCACAGGTATGTTCAACTACATTCGCTGCCTTCATTCAATTCAGCTTTGAATTTACACTGTGTCGGCCTGACTTTTTCCTCTGATTGTCACCTACTGCAGCTCAAGTGCTACATGAACCAGTTACTGTCAGGACTGGAGCATTGCCATTCGCGCCGTGTGGTTCATCGTGATATCAAGGGTGCTAATCTCCTCGTGAATAACGAGGGGGTTCTAAAGATAGCTGATTTTGGTCTTGCAAATTTCTTTGATCCCAGCAAAAACCATCCTCTGACCAGCCGTGTTGTTACTCTGTGGTACCGACCACCTGAACTGCTACTTGGTTCAACTCAATATGATGCAGCTGTTGATCTGTGGAGTGTTGGGTGTGTATTTGCCGAGATGTATCGTGGGAAACCTATCCTGCAGGGAAGAACCGAGGTAACTATTTGGTTACATCAATTAATAGTTAATTGCGGTGCATCTGCTGATCTGCCTGATTCTTCATATCTTTTGGGGTTCTGGTTAACAAACTGTTTAGATGCTGTGTTCCTCCAATCCCAATTCACTAGAAGCACACGTCTCATTTTCTTCTATTTTCTTTTGAACTTTCCCACTTTAGCCTGCCAGAAGGTCAAAATTCTCAAGGATTTGCTTGATGTATGTAATATGATATAGAATCCCTTTCATTTTTTCAGGTGGAACAACTACACAAGATTTTTAAGCTTTGTGGTTCACCAGCTGATGATTATTGGAAGAAGTCGAAGTTGCCTCATGCAACAATATTTAAACCACATCATCCATATCCTAGTACCCTACGAGATGTTTTTAAAGGGCTACCAGAAAATGCATTGAGTTTACTAGAAACTCTTCTGTCGGTGGAGTCCTACAAGCGTGGTACTCCATCAGGTGCTCTTTCTTCTGAGGTAAGATTGCATCATGTAATATCCTTTAATCCCATTTTGTATTGGATGGGGAGGTTTGGGAGAAAAAAATACTCTGTTCCAAATTATTAGTCGCTTTGGCTTTTGTAGGTACATTGTTTTCGCTATGCGTTTAGATATAGGTTAGATACGTAATAAAAGTTAAACTAGAAAAGCCAGAACGACTAATAATTTGGAATGGAGGGAGTAGTATATTTGACCTTTGGAAATTGGGATATTTAAGTTGTTAGTTTGTAAAAAATTGCTGATTCTGTTCTTCTGCCGCCCTTTCTTCTGTTTGCATCATTGAAATGATTATTCACTCATAGTTTGAAAAAAAATCAAGCACATGAACAGATATTCGAGCCATCAGGATATTGTAGATCGCTCGGATTGTATAATCATAAGCTAAATCTTCAAGGGCAGTGCAAAATATTAGTGTTAGTGCAACTTGTATTTAGCTTGGCGCTTCCGATTTTTTTTACATGGTATTAACATGGGGCAAGAAATCATTTGGTTTAGCACTGCCAAAATTAGTCCTCTTTGTCCATAGTGTAAATTATAAGAATCGCACCTGTCATGATAATGTGTGATCTATTCCCCTTTTTTGTGCAGTTTTTCAGGACAAAACCTTATGCGTGTGAACCTTCAAGCTTGCCTAAGTATGCGCCCAACAAGGAGATGGATGCAAAGTTACGAGAGGATGCACTCAGGTGGGAATTTTTAAATTTGGAGTCATTTTATTGCAGAAAAGGAAGCCAGAAACTTAGGTTCTGTCATTTATTCTTGCTTCTGAACGTGTGTTTCACAATTTGAAAAAACTCACCTTTTGCCGAGCAGCTCCCAGCACTGCTTAAGGCTTTAAACTGTTACCAGTACACAATTTGATGACTGGAAGTTGATTGTTTTTTTGTCCGACAACTGCCATAGTCAATAACAACGACATTAATTTCTCTCTTTTTCTTTTTTGTTTCAGAAGAAAAGCTAGTAGCAGAGGGCACGGGACAGAAGCATCCAAGAAGTCTTCAAGGCTCAGCAGAGCAGCAAGAGAACCTATTGCAGTCCGTAAGCAGATAATAAGTAGCACAGAGGTATCATTTTTTTAATAATGGCTGGATACCTTCACTGAATGTTATCAACAGAGAAATTTGGCCAAGCTATGTGATACTTGAGTTGATGATAACAATACTCACCAAATTTCTTATGCTTGTCTTCCGTCTTTCAGGAATCCAAAACTAATGTGAATGCAACCAAAGATGGTACAGTACAGGATCGTACGAAACTGAATGGTGATGCTAGGCTATTTGCGGACATACAACCAGTGTCAGCGGCTCAAGTTAAAGAGAGTGCTCGTCATGTTAAGAATGAATCACGAGAGGAAATACCTTTCTCCGGGCCATTGAGTGTTTCTTCATCTAGTGGCTTTGCATGGGCCAAAAGACCACAGGAGGATCGTTCTTTTGCTAGATCACGGACCAGATCTAGCTCAAGAGGCCAGTTCCCTGCTTTGGCCGATCAGGACTGTAAGACCCAAGCTAAAGAGAATGTTGGCCTTAGGGAGCTGCCTAGCAGAGACATACACATATCAATATCACACGTCAATTCCAAAGTCCGAGACCGGGAGCCTCATGATGCAGCAAAGCGTGCAGTCCTGAAGAAGTGGTCACAGCTAGAGCGTCCAGATTCATTTGATTCTTGCGACACTTACCACTCTCAGAACTTCTCAAACACCATGTTTCTTGGGGGTACTCTCTCATCAAAGAATAGCTTCAAGGTGCGTTGATGAGTCAATCATTTACTTGATAAGAGTTTCTACTTTTATATCAAAGTTGTTACTAATGTGCGATTCAAAACTCCAGGGCGATCATGGTCAAGAAGAGAAGGTTGAATACTCTGGCCCTTTGTTGTCCCAGTCGCACAAAGTTGATGAACTGTTACAGAAGAACGAGCGCCATATCCGGCAAGTTGTTCGAACATCATGGTTCAGGAGAGGTAATTGTGTTTCGGAATCAGTATATACCTTTCTTCCCTTTTCCATTGCTCCTGCTTGATCCATTAATCATGTGTGAATGTTTGTTTGATTGTATGGTCACAGGTAGAAAGGTGGACAAGTGAGGGGGTAGCATGTCATTAGCTTCTGATGGGCCTCTGCTGCCAGTCTGGGAAGTGGGCAATTGCTGCTGACGATTCCATTGTTGACTGAAAACGTCATGAACTTTGGTGATCCCAGCTTACAGCAAAGTTTTAGCTACTGTGCCACGCTGCTTCAGGCGTGTGTTGTAGATTCCCCGAAAACGCCAGAGCCATATCCATTTTTGGTGTACAAAGAAATATTAACGGCTGACGGGGCAGTGTGGTTGAATAGACGATTGTGTAGTTGGAACCAATAAGCAGCACAACATGGTGCGGTTGTAGTAAAGGTAGCCTCTGAAGAAAATGAAAACTAAAATTTAATAACTGTTTGTAGTTATCTTGCTCTTGCACTCTGCTGCAGATGCACAATCACGATGTGTTCTTGGTTTAGTTGGGCCTAAAGCCGAGCCTCCTCTGGCAGGCATCGCAGCTGCAAAGCCTCTTCTACTTTTTTTTTTTTTTTTTTTGAGCAAAAAGCCTCTTCTACGTTCTGCAACAGCCATGACGGCGTTGTGGCTCTGAGTTGAAAAGCGCGGACATGAGCCCGGGAACTGAAAAGGGCGCCGTATCAGGAGATGGGCTGATTCCTGCTGCAGGCGGCCCAGTCCCTCAGATCGATTCTGAGCGGAGCTGCTGAACGTCCAACAGACGGTGGACTTGAAACGACCCCGAAGGCCTGAACAGATGGGGGGAGCTTGGCCCAAAGGAGCGGGCGGGACCTCTAACCGGCCGAAGCCCAGGACGGAAGGAAGAATTGGTCACTCGCGGCTTGGATTGTCCAATTGTCCGGGCACCGGGAGGGAGAGCGGATGACGCTAACGAGCAGAGCAGGGGGCGTGCCGGCGGGCCGGCCGCGGTGGTTTGTGATGACTTTGTGACTGCGACAGCACGAGTTGCCGGGACGGACGGTCCCTGCCGCCTGCCGACCGCGGTAGAGGAGCAGAAAGCGACGGCCCTTTCTTTAGGTGAGTCGGGACTGCCGGACGGGAGCAGGCGGTCAGGCAGGTACCAGAGGGTTCTGAGTGCGCCGCGGTAGATCTCGGGCAACCGAACGTAACGAAAGTGATGGCGCTTCCCTTCCATCGCCGCGCCGCCCGCGGCGTACTTGCCGTCCTGGCAACTAGAGTCCGATGTCACGCAGATTTAACACCGGCCACCAATGCGCCGCCCCCGCACCGCATCGCAGTCAATAGCAAGGAACGGGGGGCCGGGGGGCCCGGGTGAGTGGTGACCGAAGGAAACACAAACACCCAGCAAGCAGAGGCGATGAAGAAGGGGAGCCCGGGCGCTGCACGGTGCGGCTGGGGCGTAAATGCGCTGCCGTGCCGATCCGGGGCGAGGAGAGGACGCGGCGCACATTCGCGCGCTGCCCCGCGGGGCATGGCATGGTCCTTGTCCTTGGGCACGAGCCATAGTTGGACAACATTCCGGTTGTCGCCTAGTAGCACTGAAAAGTGGGGCGACACTGGCATGTGCCGAGCGCCCTCTCGCGCCCCGCCCAGCCCCCGCTCGGCTCGCGTCTTCCGCGGCGGCTCGGCTTCGGGATGGACATGTGCTTCGAATTCGATCGTCTCCCATCCACAGTCTCACCCGTCCTTCGGTGTCGCTACGCCTGTACGCAGCTACGCTCCCCTGCGTGGTCCGCGCACGTCCTCTCCTCACGACGATCGGTCGATGGCCGCACCAGCCAACGGTCTCGCCAGAAGCTGGTCGACGGCTCGACGCTCTCGGGAAAGGCTGGCGGACCTGACACTGCCGCTTCTATGATTGCGCCCACGTTTCAGCGGGGCCGGGCGGCATGCATGCGCCCCGAGTGGACTGTGGGTGCCTGGATGCAGTGGCGAACTGACGGCCTTGGGATGCGCGCTGCGCTACCAAACTTTCTGCAGCCCGCAGGCAGGCGAAGGCGATCGATCGCCGCCGCTGGTTGCGAGCCTGCCGTCGCGCGTGACAGCCCGAGGAGGTAACGAGGCGGCCCGCGGGAGCTTCGTGTGTTTCCTCTACCCGTGGCTGTGGGCGGGCCTGTGGCGCACTGGTCGCCAGCTGCCCAGTTCTCCTGGTCCTATGGCTATCAGAGGACGGAATTGAGCTGATTAGTGGATGATGTTAATCAGCACAGAGAATTAGAAAGAGAGCGTCTTGTGCATGCATGTACGTGGAGTGACTATCACGTGGGTCCAGCCCAACAACAGTCGCTGTCCTCCGACACTCGAGAAAAGGCACGTGGGGCTCCCCTGTCAATCGCTACCGGTATCTCCATATTATCTAGGCAGCCAGTCGCGGTTGATTGTGCACCAAGGGACCTTCGTTTTTTAATTTATTATATACAATCTTTTTTATATAACTAATTTATTACAATCTTTATCAGCTTAGGGCATGTTCAACCCATAGACAGGGGTCGTCTATATGAGCCTCGAATCTGACGTACAGATAACTAAAAAGATATGTTATACAATAGACTGTCTGTAAATTGTTTAATGCTTTGTACGTAGTCAAGATTAATTATGAAGACTATTTTGTAACCATTGTGTTGCTATTTGATAAAAAAACGGATCAAACATAAATTAAATAAGGTATTCATACAAGGTATTCATACTATCAAAGTCAGAGATACTATCAAGATATATAAGTTTAACTCACGTAAAAATCAAAACCGGATAAAAGATAGCAAGGCTCTTGGCTGCTCCCTCGAAGCATCACTAAAGAAATATTCCCTCTTCTCTCTACTATTTCCTTCATAGCTCGGCGATGAGGAGCAATATGTGCGGCGAGGCGAAGCTTGGCCGGGCACAGTGAGTAGCAGCAGGGTTGACGGCTAGCTCGGTCTATGCGGCAAGAGGAGCTTTTTCCCCGTGTCCTGTGGACGATGACGGCGGCGACCTCGGGCCAATGCAATGGGTAGCTAGGTCGATCTCCTCCTCTCAGGCACTCCTACCTCCGCACGCCATGTACATCTCCTCCTGTGCCAGAGCTCGCGTGTTTCTTCTCCTGTGCTCGGGCCGCGCGGGATCTACCCGTTGCTACATCGACGGGATTGGTACAACCGGTAATCTGAGCGTCGATTCGGCATGGGAGCACGAGCCCACCTCGTCGTCTCGTGAGACGACGGCCTCGGCCTGTCTATTGCCTACGAGGGTGGTTTCTGCAAATCTTGTCTCATGGAGACGGCTCCTACAGACACGTTGTACTTGCCCTTATTATTCGCTCTCCCAGCAGGCTGCAAGCGGAAGTCGTACATTAATTGGTCTTACTAGTAATTGTACGTGTTTTTGTGTGTGTGTGTGGGGGGGGGGGGGGGTGTTACTATTTGGGGATCTGTGGTCACGTCTTCATCTTCTCTACCGTGGGAGACGCGTTGCTAGAGCTCAAATTAGTATATCGCCTCCTCTGTCAAGTCAGAGGCAGCGTCGCCGGTGCGAAGAAGGGGAGCTTGGTGACAACGTTACGGACCTGTTTGGAACGTAGGAATTTCACAGGAATCAGTTCAATTTCACAGGAAAAATGCAGGAATATGAAAAAAATCCCGCATTCCAAACAGGCCCTACGTGGGGGGCGTCGTCGACGTGAGTAGTGCCAAGCCTAGGGTATAATTGAATACATAATTCGAAACCCAACTGAGGTTGAGTGCAAGGGAGCATCAACCGAACAAAGGATAGTCTGGAGATAGAAGTACTTAATGATGTTGGATTTTTTTTTGTCTAGGCCTTAAAATTCTAACTAGTACTAATAATTTGGCCGAAAAAATATGATAGGCTTGGACCTATGTGGACTAAGGTTGGCTCAGCCCCTAGGCGTGAGGAGGGGGCTTGAGCGGCGGCACGGAGAGGAGGATGGTCGTTGGCACAAGGAGGGGGGCGACGTAGGCATGCAGGAGGGGGGCAGCGCACCGACGAGATGAGGGGCAGCAATTGCGAGGCAAATAGCAGGGGACAACGTCCGTAAGGCAGGTTAAGAAGGGTCGAAGAAGAATCGAGAAAAATTTCTCCCACAACTCCCTAGGAGCCAATTTTGCTTTCATGTTGAAATGGTGCAATAGGAAAATTGTGGGGGAAGAAATCTGTGCTAAAATCGTGACATTTTGTGGGGTCCAACAGAATTCTTCTACCAGAATATAGGCAAAATCTGCTCGAAAGAGATGGCTCAGATAGTGTCAATAATAATATTTAAATAGACTTGACTCAACCTTATGTCATCTAAATCAAATAAATTTCAAGTCCAACTATATGCAATAAAAAATATTTTCGTATGGAAAAATGACTAAAGATTGATTCGGCTGAAATAGGTGGCTATTGTGTATATCTGTTGTGAGTTAAAAAAAAAGTAGAAAGACGAGTCACATATTTGTCATTCGCGATATGATAGGGTATGGTCGCGATATATGTCGTGTAGTGCTGTTCAAAAATTTATAAACAATGAAATTATAAGTCGCTTTGACTTTTTTTTATATAGATTTTACTATATATCTAGAACCTACGTTATATCTATTAATGAATCAAGAAATCAAAACGAACGGTTATAAAACGGAGTGAGTAGTCAGTAATCAGTATTCATAATATAGCGTCACGGACGGGAGTGGAATGGCATGGACGGTTCATTGGGGTCTTATTCATTGATGACTTATCCGTATATCCAATTGATTGGCCTGTTCGTTTCGCTGAAATTTAGCTTATATTGATGCTTATGCTAATTTATTATAAGAGAAAAACATTGTTCGTTTGTTTCACTCATGCTGATGTTGTACATCGTACGCGCTTTCTAATATTATGGTAGTTCCTATTATGGAGAACTCGAAGACCCTTTCTTGTTTGGAAAAAAGACATGTCCATCAAAAGGAACACAGAGACGTGTCGGGCGTCCGCCGTTCTCGCGAGCCACAATGTGCTGACAGTAGGTAATGGTACTTGCTGCAACGATAATACTAGTGTGTTGGGCAACGGCAATAATTGTCGCACGCCCCACATGCTATTGGCGGATAGGCCAATAATGGACCTTTTAGCTCCCGAGACGGTAGCGGTAGTTGGAGTATGCAGTATGCTTGTATTTTCGGATGAATTTTTTAGAAGTGTTTTTATCAAAAGGACTAAGCACTTGTTTGGATGTAGTTGAATTCGTATCAATCCACATATGTTGGAGTGGATTGAAGTAAAAATTAAACTAAATTATATTCTAATTCACCCCAACATATGTGAATTAAGATGAATCTAACAACATCCAAATAAGACAGAAGAGGGACGAAACAAAAAGATATATTTTTCAAAGATATTTAAATTAGAGATACATAGGGATGGAGTGTCCAACTTCCTCTGCCGAAAGAGGATGAAACGGATCAACTGATTCAACTTAGCATTACCCGACTCGTAACTTCAAGCACAACCATCCATCTCAATCCAAAATTCGATCCCTCCTCCGATTTTGGATATATAGACGGTGCCTGCTCTCTAACCAACCAAGACAGCAGAAAGTTACCATCGAGAACAAAACGATAGATCAATATGACCAATTTCTCTAATATCTCGGGTGGATACTGAAAAAGTGTCTCTTAGCTCAGTGAAATGGAATAAGGAAGAGAAAGTGTAGTGTGGTAAGGGAAGATGCAAGTCACATGGGAACATTTCTATGAATATAATCAAGCCATCCCTGTAATTTTGACGGATAAGCTCATCTGGGCCGTAGGCAGTTCGATCTGGGCCGGAGACGCGGGTACCTCGCCAGACGCCAACGATAGCGGTGGTTGTCAAAGAGGAGATGAGGACTGGCATCTCTAGATCCGATACGCAGCAGCCTTGTAGGAGGTGGCCTTGCCGGATCTGGGGGCGTGCCACCGAGGTCGCCTAGCCTCCTTGGCGACGCCAGCGAAGGTGAGGCCATGGAGGGCCTCTCTGAATCAATCGGGCTTCGTGGGAGCCCCCTTACCGGATCTGGCGGCCGCTAGACTCACGAGCCACCATGCCTAGATCTCGGCCTCCGTGGAGCTGTCGTGGTTGGGGGATGGGGAGGGATGGTGGCGGCGGAGGAGGAAGATGGGAGGTGCGGCGGCGACGTAGGTGTAGGGGAGGAAGAGACGGCGGAGGTGGCGACGGCGGGGATGTGTGTGTGTGTGTGAGAGAGAGAGAGAGGGGAAAGGATCAGAGGGGAACGGGACCGGGGGGACTGGGGACTGGGTGGTAGCCGCGGCAACGGCTACCTGTGGGGGCTCGCTGGCGCCCGTGCGCCGCCGTCCCGCCCGCACCGTTCGCCGGCCGGTGCGCCGCGCCATCGCGAGAGAGAGGGGAAGGTGAAAGCAAAGACAGACGAGGGGACCAGCACGTCGCCATGTCGGGAGAGAGGGAGAAGAAGGGACGACGGGGGCGGAGGCGGCGGGAGCGGGACCGGTGGGGGCGGGGGTCGCGGGAGGCTCGGCCTGCACACCTCATGAGAGAGCGAGAGAGGGAGCGAATGGAAGAGGTTTTTTCCCGATGAGTAGGGGGAGAGGTGGGAGATATTTGTTGTACAAGTGATTTGTAGGGGCGACTCGTGATTGAGCCGCCCCTACAAATCGTAACACCGGGGGCGGCTGGTGAGTGAGCCGCCCCTACAAATCGACCCTATTTGTAGGGGCGGCTTGTATTATTAGCCGCCCCTACTGTGCCATTTGTAGATGCGGCTGGTCTAGTGGCTTCCGAGCACGTCACTGTAGGGGCGGCTCCATCACCGGCCGCCCCTATAAAAAATTTATGCCGTTGGTACAAACCGTTTTTCACGTAGCGAGTGCCATGGAGGGCGGTTGCAAGTGGAGTCATTTGGGTGCTACAATGTTGTGTGCGAATAGAGGGGACGTGGGGTGCGGGAGGTGGCAAGAAGACAATGGAGTAAAGAAAGGAGGAAGGATAAAAATGAAAAAAAAAGAATACGGTCGGTGGACCTCATATGACAACATATCATATCGCTTTTCAGTTTTCTCAAACCAAACATAAAATGCTGATGATTCGGTCTCCCTCGGCCAAACATGAGACGAAATAATTACACGGCTTAAACTAGGACTGAGCCATCCAATCTCGTCGAACCTCCAAACCAAACGGTCTAAGGAGCTGTTTGGTTGCATCCGGTAAACGTAAACGTGAACGGGGGAAGACGCCGCAAATGGAAACAAATTAAGCGAATACTGGCTTTGTTTGGTTTGTGTCCGTAAAGGAATTGGATAAACAGCGAGACGGAGATCTTCATGCTCGGCGCCGCTGCGTGCCTGCTTCGAGTGGGAACTCGAGATGCAGCGTTGTTGACGGCGTTGAGGATGCACGCCGCGGCCAGTTGCATCCACCTCGTGCTCGTCCATGGCGGGAGGCTGGTAAGTGAGTTGCTCATCATCTCGCAGTAAGTCGACGAGACGTTCGCTGGTGCCGGAGCAGGTGGCGGCGACGCTCGCCTAGCTCGATGAGGCCATCACGGTGTGCAGCAAGTGACATCGTTTCTTCGCCGGCGACGACATCGTCCATGGACGTCAGGAATTTCTGGGCAGCGGAGTGGATCACCGCGCAGACAGCCTCGACGAGATGAGAACACCTTGGGTTGCGGCGTTGGGGGCGCGGTTCTGCGGTGGAGAAGGCAGGAGAGGACGGGAAGGGGTGGAGTCACGCTAGGACGCGAAGAGGTAGTGGGGATGGGCGGCGCCGGCGCTGGGAAAGAACCGGATGAAGATGTCGAGGGGAAGATGAGGCGAACAGATTACGGGCTTACGACCAGGTATGAGAGGTATCGGATTTCTCTTGGCCCGTATCGCTTTACGGCATGATGCGTATACAGTAAGCAAAACAAAAAGAATCTAACGTTATCAGTTGCCACCGTAATCAGATGCCGTTACAAATCATCCAACCAAACAGTACGTAAATTCTCCCCTCGAAGAACCATTGGAGTGGAAGGCGATGAGAGCAGCTCCAATATGTATACTACAGAGGTGCAAGGAAGAGAACGAAGTAGAAGCTAGAAGATTGGAGCAAAGGTGCTAGCTTAGAATCTGCAAGCCTTGTAGCTTATTGAGGCACTCGGCGCAAAGAATGAATAAAGAATATTTTTGGTTTGGATGTTGGAAGAACAAGAAATGGATGGAGAAAGTTGTTGCTCATGATAATATTTTATTATTCAATAGAACCATACTTGCAGCATGACTAAACATTATATATTGGAGCAAATTTTGCTACCATAGAATTTGATGACATGGCTTCTTTGCATCTTGCCAGCAGAATAAACATCAAGCAGCCCTAAGAATGTCCCCGTAGCCTGTAGCCACAGTGTGCAGAAGTATGTTCTTGGTGGTTTCCTGATGATCCGTTTCCAAGATACTCCGTAGCGGATATAAAATGTCTTGGGGCCTCCAGCACATTCCGAGTATACCCATGACCGCTTGTGCTGGTCCGCACATGCTTGTTTTTTTTTTCCCCCTAATATCTTAATAAAAACATTAAGATGATCGTTTATAAACAAGAAAAAGACATTCAAAAGCTGGAGTGTTGCAAAATCTTATGTCAAGCGCATAATTTCTTCAGTGATCAATTGGCAGCTGATCGATTAGCCGGGGGCACTGGTGGATTCAGCGCACGATGACAAGCGTGACGCTTTTATGAGACGCGTGCGATGTGATGGGATGGGGTACCAGACTACCAGTCCGCAGTGCAGACGATCCCATCCACACAGGGGATTGAGATTTGAGAGCGCGAGCCCACTGTGAGGGCGCGCAACATCATACCGGTCGGCGGGGGCTGCCGCTGTGCCGCACGGCGAAGCTTGCCCCAGACGTGGCTGCCTGCCTCCATGCACAATCTCCTGCGAACGTTACATTCCTAGGCTGAAGCGACCGCAGACCAGCAGTGAAAACGACAGCGGATTAATCAAAAATTCAAAATCCTTTTTGAGTCCCAGTTTTCTGGAGGTGGATTTGGTATGTGAAAATATTACTGGGTTCCGGAACTCATCAGTTCCCATTCCCAACTCGTGCTCACACATTTCGTTGTCCCGGCCGCGGCACACACTGCACACTGCCCTTGTTACCTTGTTACGAGGCTGTTTGGTTGACGGCCACAGGCCGCCATGCCATAGTTGTGCCTCGCTACAAGAATCGAAGCGCTTGTTTGATTGGTGATTTAAATGAGTTCGTCATAGTTTTTTACATCATAAATCCTATCCTAGAGTGTGGCGCACAGAAACCACGCCACTGTTACAAACTCGCCGCATTTTTGGCGCGACCATCTATGGCCAAGGTCCATGACCCCGTACTTCGTTGCCAGCCGCAATTCGCCATATTGTATATGCGGCGGTGCCACACCCATGGCGTCAAAAATCGAAGGTGTGCCTGTGGCAAAAATCTACACTGCAAAAGCTGTGGTTGCTAAACTGAACGACTAACCAAACAACCATGGAGGTGGCGGTGGTAGGTGGTGGCGTGCAAACAAGTACACCCCAAAACTGAATGAAAACTACTCCCTCCATCAAAAAAAAAAAAAAGAATGCAATTCCGCTCGAGAGAAGTCAAAAGATTTAAACTTTTACTAAATTTATATAAAAAGTATTAACATTTATGATAACCATTAGATTAGTTATATAATATATTTGTACAATAAATTTATTTAGAGACATAAATATTAATATTATTTACTATCAATTTGATTAAAGTTGAGTTAATTTGACGGACGCCGGATCATATACTTATATTCTTTTTTCGGATGGAGCCACGGAGGAAGTATCTACCATGAGTCCACGACGTGACCGTTCCGGACGTCGCCAAGCCAAGAGGACGTTTGCATGTTGCATCGGGTGCCGTCTCGCCATCCGGCTCCCGTCCAAAACAGGTTCCCATCGGGCTGCCCCTGCCCGTCCGTCACCACAGGGCAAACGGAAACGGCGCAGGCACAGCAGCGTGGTAAAACCAATCAAATCGCGTGCTTTTTTCCGCTTTTCCCACGTCCGGCCAGGCCGGCGTGCGCTCCGCTCGCTTTCCCGTTGCCTTGCACGTGTTGGTTTCCCCTGTGTTGGTGATCGCAATTCTCTCGCCTGTTGCCTGTTGGTTTGGAGAGCGTAGCATAGCATAGCAGATCTTTCATGATTCCAGCATGTTCGTTTGTTTAGTTTCAGCCAGTCTAAATTAGCCAGTCAATAGTGTTTTTCTCTCATAATAAACTAGTATTCGCCAGCCCAAACTAGCTCAGAAACCGACCAGCGAACATGCCGTTCATCTCTGCGTGGCTGGAAGGCTGGTCCAGGACGTTTGGTGAATTCCTGTTGACGTTCAATTATTTTATTCTCGTGCTTTATTAATTCCACAAGTTGTGCTTTGCTAGATGGAATGGAAGCAGCACTAGCACGGGGTTGCATTGCACATCTACAAAACGATGGGCGGTGGGCTGCAAACGCATCACTGGAGAGGGATTCTTTTTTTTCTTTTTGGCGAAGAGAGAGATTCAATTGAATCTGGTCCACAGTGGTCGTGTTTTTTAATTACGCAGAATGCTTTGCAAAACGACGCAATCGTGCTCATCATTATTCTTCTCACGGAAAATTCAGTCCACAGTACCATGGCACCTTGGTTAAAAATGTTAAGCTCCTAAAATTAGTTATTTTCCGATAGGATAATAGCTGGCGACGAAAACTTCATAACAGCCCAGGATATAGACTTGAGAAGACTACTGTGCCTTCTCCATCCCACCAGAAGACGGTACAGTACTAGCTTGTGTTACGCAAATGGTACTCCTGCCTATAATGAATTGCATCATTAAGAAATAAGAACTGCGTTAATCAATGCATAATGCAGAGACAGCTCTCTCTCCACCGGACTTTTCCCTCTCTGAAAATGTAACCGTTGACATGCATGCCAACAACAACAGAAAAAAAATTGTCCGAGCTCATGACAGCCGTGGACAGACATGCCACTGCGCTTAAATTCCCCGAGAGCAGTGCAAAGGGGAAAACAAATTGACGGCCAGCACGTGACCGGTGACCCTCCCAAAACAGCAAGTAGCAGGGTGATTAAAAATGAATTTAACCAAACTTACCGCGAACATAGGGGCGGCCTCCCAGTCCCAGGTGAGATCCCGTTCCCGTCGCCCGGAAGGGAAAATCGGGAGACGCCCGTACCGACACAGTCGCCAAGGCATTACACTCCGCCTCCCGCACGCGATCCCATTCACACCCGCAGCAGCTGGCGTCACGGACATGTGGGACTAGTATGACGCGGGACCCGCGAGACAGTGGAACACGAGCGTCACGAAGCGCACGGCCTTCACCGCTGTCAAGGCAGCACCAAAAACGTTCACTGCAGCGGGCAAGTAAAAACCAGCAAGCGAAAATACAAAAACGGACTAGAAAAACCCAAGTCGTAGCGGTAAAAACTCGGGAAACGATAGCCAGAAGCAGCAGGTGGAAATGAAAGGAAGAGAGGGGAAGAGTTAAAGCTAAGCGAGGAGAAGAAGGCAGCAGTAAGTAGAGGAAGAGGCGTCCCAATCCCACGGTGCCTCGGCCTCGACCGCCTCCCGGGCTCCCACGCCCACCCATCATCCCCACCACCGCTCCTCGCTGCTGCTGCTGCGCTCCGCCGCGGAGCCCTAGGCGGAGCTGCGGATCCCGAGATCCCCGGCGGCGGCGGGCGCGTCCACCTCATGCCTTTGGCGCCCCGGTCGGAGCCGATCGGTGGCCGCCTAAGGAGACACAGCAGCTCGGCGGGCGCCGCCGGAGAGGCGGCGGAGGAGGGGGAGGGGGAGGGGGAGGGGGAGGGGGAAGGGGAGGATGGCGCTCTTCCGCAAGTTCTTCCTCAAAAAGACCCCCGATCGGCTGCTCGAGATCTCCGAGCGCGTCTACGGTATAATGCTCGCCAGTCTCCGTCGAGCTGGTTCGTGCGGGGTGTGAGATTCGCGGGGATGCTTCATGTTCTGCGGAGGATTTTGGGCTCCTGTTTGGTTTTGGGGGTTTGGAATTTTCGTGTTTTTTTAATATATGAGTTTAATTGAGCTGGAATTCGGCGCAGTTGGAAGCAGAAATGTTGACAATAAGCCGCTACTACATTTAGTAAATTTTGAATTGGATTGTGGGGTATCCATTTGGTGTGTGTGTGGGTTTGGAGCCGTGGAAACAGTCTTAGATTTAGCTGCATTTGGCTTTAATCGCTTTACTCCTTTGAATTTGATGGTGTTTCTGGATTGCTCTTTAGGAAGCTTCGGATTTAACTGCATTTGTCTTAAATTGGCATGTTCATCTCCACCCTACCCTGCCACAAATTCAATTGTTGAATCATGTTAGCTATAATGGTGCACTTATCCATTGAAATAAAGTGAACCAAATACTTGAATTGTGTGGAAATTTGCAACGAGGTGCAATTGTTGAAATGTGGTGGCACTAGCCTGATGTGCTTATATACCTTTTGATTTGGTTAATACTAGGTGACTAATGCAATGATATGTATCTGTTTTTTTTTATCTCGATTTGTGTCTGATTGTGCAAATGTCTACGGATGCCTTTTCAGTGTTTGACTGCTGCTTCTCGACTGATTCCATGGATGAGGATGAGTACCGGGATTACTTGAGTGGCATTGTTGCGCAGTTACAGGAATTTTTTCCGGATGCATCATTTATGGTATCCAATTTTTGGTCTGGGGACAAAAGAAGCCAGATTTCAGATATATTATCTGAGTATGACATGACAGTAATGGACTACCCACAACAGTATGAAGGATGTCCGTTGCTTCAGCTTGAGATGATCCACCATTTCTTGAAATCATGTGAAAATTGGCTATCAGTGGAAGGGCAGCATAACATGCTTTTGATGCATTGTGAGAGAGGGGGCTGGCCAGTGCTTGCATTCATGTTGGCTGGACTGCTTTTGTATCGCAAAACATACACTGGTGAGCAGAAGACATTAGATATGGTCTACAAGCAGGCTCGAAGGGACTTTATACAGCAGTTCTTTCCCTTGAATCCTCAGCCTTCACATTTGAGATATTTGCACTATATAACAAGACAAGGAGGTGGTTCAGAATGGCCTCCTATTAGCAGACCCCTCATCTTGGATTCAGTAGTTCTCCATGTTGTTCCACGGTTTGACGCAGATGGTGGTTGTAGACCATATTTGCGTGTACATGGGCAAGACTCAAGTCCTGGTAACAAGAGTGCAAAGGTCCTTTATGAGATGCCAAAAACAAAGAAGCATCTTCAGCGTTATGGACAGGTGACTATCTCCTAAATTACTTGTATGTTCATATCCAAATCCAAAATGTACTGACATATGGTTGTGATGCAGGCAGAAGTCCCTATAAAATTAAGTGCATTCTGCCGTGTCCATGGAGATGTGGTACTTGAATTCATCCATATTGGCGATAACATGGAGCACAAGGAAACAATGTTCCGGGTCATGTTCAACACTGCATTCATTCAATCAAACATCCTTGGACTGAATCGTGATGATATTGATGTCGCTTGGAATGTGAATAATCAGTTCCCAAGGGACTTCCGAGCTGAGGTACTAAACTCACTCTTCCTATATGCCTTTTATTTTCTTTCTCTTTATCTATGCACCATGAAATCTTAAATATAGCTTTTTCTAAAAAAAAATCTTAAATATAGCTCTATTTTTGATCCAGGTACACTTTTCGGACCCTGATTCATTCAAGCCTGCTGCTACCATTGAGGAGGTAGCTGATGATGGAGATGAGATCGATGTTGCTTCGGTAGGAGAGGAGTTTTATGAAGCAGAGGAGGATTGGCATGATGCAAGAAAAGACCCAGAAACTCAGTCAACTGATGGTGGAGTATCATTAGATGGCATTGCAGAATTTGATGGTGGGGTGGCAACTGAAGAAAGGAGCAGCCTAGAGAAGCACCGATCTGATGAGGGTGTGAAGATTGTTGTCTCCCAGAATTTAGGTAGCATGAATGAGAAAGGGGCAAGTGCACCTACCTCAAGTTTTGAGAACCAAGAAGGTTTGCAGCAGCCCCGTGAAGTTCTTGCAAATGCTAAACTAAACAACATTAATGGCCAAGAGAACAGTAATGTGCATGATATACAGGTGGTTGCTACATCTGTTGATTCAGAGGGACACAAGTTTGGATCTACCTGTCAGGAGGACACGAAAGGTGTAATTGCACAAACTTTAGTCACGACAGTTGATCCAAGTGGCAGTGATGAAATTCAATGCCAGGCTGATGAACAAACAAAAATCTCGGAATACCCTGATTTGGACTACACTGCTTTTGGCTCTTCTAGAAGTTTGACATGTACAGATGGGGATACCCACTTGAGAACTACGAAAAATGAAGGGTTGCAGAACGGTGATATCAAGATTATCACTGAGAAGACAATAAGTATGGACAGTGAGCTAGTGATCTATGAAGAGAAAACTATAGTTGTCAATGGTAATACTATACAGGAAGTAAAAAACGTTGTCAATGAAAAGAGCATTGCGGCGAAGATAGACAAACCTATTATTGAGAGTAGGAACTCACTGGACAACAACAGTGGCAAGATTCAAACCGCTAAACCTTCCAATACAGCCAATGGCAAATTGGATGGGTGTAGATTAGAATCTTGCCTTGAGGAAACCATACCTACAAAGAAAACCACTGTCCATGACAGAATTGTTGTCTTGCCAGCCACTGAAGTAGCAACTGAGATAAAAGCCAAGCAAGAGGGGCTTGGTGACAAACAGGATTTTGGTATAGCTCCTCCTCAAAGTCGAACAGTAGCCAGGGCAAGGAGTCCAAGGCTTGAAAGTGATGACCGAGGGCAAATCCCTGATAAAGCTGTGTCATCAATATTGAAGAAGATGGCGGTAGGCAATGTAAAGACGGAAGAGCAACCAAATCTTGCCAAACCAAAAACAATACGTAGATGGATCTCACCAAAGAAGGAATCTGATGCTACCTCTGTGCATAGGCCATCTCACCCTCCATCTAGATACGACAGTTCACCAGCTGCACTGGCTATTCGATCCATGTCTACAGATGGTAAAATCAGTGTTGCGAATGATGCGCCTTTATTATCACTGAAACAACCATATGGCAACAACTTGACACGAGAAGCAAAATCTGCACCGTCTGCTCCATCGTCTCCACAACAATCCTTGTTATCAGGTTCACAAAGTGCATCAAGAAGCCAGGTTTCTCCACCTCCTCCACCTCCACCTCCACCTCCACCTCCAACCAACTATTCTTCAAGTTCTATGCCTATGCACAGGGGGCTAGCTTCAACAGGTTTGTCAAATTTACCTCGAGATGCCTCTCCACCTAGGTTGTCAGGAGCACAGAAACAGGCCTTTGCCCCTCCCCCTCCTCCCCCACCCCCACCCCCACCTCCACCCCCGAGGTCAGGCGTAGGTGGAAATACTCCACCTCCACCTCCACCACCTCCTCCAAGGATAAATGGTAGTGGCATTACCATACCTCCACCTCCACCTCCAAGGCTAAATAACAATGCAATCGCTGCACCGCCACCACCACCACCACCACCACCAATGTCACGTTCTGTTCCTCCGCCGCCACCACCGCCGCCGCCACCACCACCACCACCACCTCCTCCTCCTATGGCACGTTCAGCAGCACCACCTCCCCCACCCCCTCCTCCTGGCCGAGGAGCACCCTCACCCCCACCCCCACCCCCTCCCCCTAGCCGAGGAGCACCCCCACCTCCTCCCCCTGGCCGAGGCGCACCCCCACCCCCACCCCCACCTCCTCCCCCTGGCAGAGGTGCACCCCCACCCCCACCTCCTCCTGTTTCACGTGCAGGTCCACCACCACCTCCGCCCCCTCCAGTTGCTCGCTCTGGACCTCCACCTCCTCCACCCCCTCCAGGTGCAAGTGCTCCACCTCCACCTCCACATCCTCCAGGTGCACAGCTAGGAGCTCCACCACCTCCTCCTCCTCCAGGTTCACGACCAGGAGCTCCACCACCACCGCCTCCTCCAGGAGCGCGACCAGGAGCTCCACCTCCCCCAACCCCGCCTGGAGGTGGTGGAAGAGGACCTCCGCCACCTCCTGCACCCGGAGGGCGTCTTGGTGGCCCTCCTCCACCTCCGCCACCAGGTGGACGTGCACCAGGTGCGCCAGCTCCACCTAGAGCACCAGGTGTACCGCCACCACCAGGAAGTAATCCATCCTTAGGCAGAGGACGTGGGGCTGTACGCCCTGTGGGATCGGCTTATGGGGCTGCTGCCTCACGCAAGTCAACGTTGAAGCCATTGCACTGGGTCAAAGTGACAAGGGCCCTTCAAGGTAGTCTGTGGGAAGAATTGCAGCGCAATGATGACTCGCAGAGGTATTTTTCTTTATCATACAGAGCATAGTCGTGTAGAACATTATGATCAGTGCAATTAACTGATACTGATGTTTGTTTATTGTTGCTTTCGACATACTTACTTAACAGTGTGAACTTTTTTCCTGCAGTGTTTCAGAGTTCGATATATCAGAACTTGAGAGCCTTTTTCCTGCAGCTGTTCCAAAGTCCGACAACAACTCAAAATCTGAACGTAGAAAATCGCTTGGATCAAAACCAGAAAAAGTGCACCTAGTAAGTATTGTTATCAAGTCACTCTTTTGAAGTATGAGTATGTTAAATGTGCTCTATTATTTCCTGAGCCAACCTTTTTTTTAGTTTTGGTCCTAAATATTCTGGTTGGATTTGGAATTCTGACTACTCAAGCTTTGGTTGTTATTTAGATCCGTAGACAAAGTTAATAAGCATTAATAGTTAACATCAAATTACATGCCTTATAATTTGAACATGGTGAACTACTAATACATCTCTAATTCAGACTTTTTGGTGACTCTACTTATACCCAAAATGTTTTTCTCCTTTCTAAATTATAAATACTATGGTGCAAAGTTTCAATTATTTAATATTTTCACCATTTTTCTTTGAGATCTTGTTTATTCTAACACTTAAAATGTGAATAGATTGAGTTGAGGAGGGCAAACAACACAGAGATCATGCTGACAAAAGTTAAGATGCCACTCTCGGATTTGGTGGTAAGAATGAGGACGGTACACAAGATAAGGTGTCTCATTATTTTATAATTTCTGACATGTTGCCAATAATTGATTTCTCCAGAGTGCAGCTCTCGCACTAGATCAATCTACCCTGGATGTTGATCAAGTGGAGAATCTCATAAAGTTCTGTCCTACGAAAGAAGAAATGGAGCTTCTAAAGGTGCACAATACGAGATTGTTGCTTTTACTAGCATGGTGACCTCATTTTCTAAAATTTACCTTCTTTTTTTTTGTCAGAATTATACCGGAGACAAACAAAATCTTGGGAAATGTGAACAGGTAATGGCTACATTTTGTTAACTACCTAACTGTATATGGTTTCTATGCTCGTTACAGTAGGAAAAAAAATAATGATATCAGTGTGTAAGATCACATTTAGCATTGGATGCACTGAAGTTATACATATCTTTATACTAGTTAGACATGACTATATGGTTAGATGTGTTCACAAGAAACTATTGTTCTCCTGGTGCAGTTTTTCTTAGAATTGATGAAAGTGCCTAGAATGGAGTCGAAATTACGAGTATTCTCCTTCAAGATCCAGTTTGGTTCACAAGTTGCTGATCTTAGAAAAAGCTTGAATATTATAGATTCTTCTTGTAATGAGGTATGCTAATAATCAGTCATAGTAAACTCCAATTGGTTTTGCATTTTATGTATTAAGTAGAATTCTCTTTTATCAGATCCGAACTTCTCTCAAGTTGAAAGAAATAATGAAGAAAATCCTTCTCCTTGGGAATACTCTGAACCAGGGAACTGCTAGAGGTAACAATAAATTGCTTCTATGCCAGACTCAAATAGGACTGTTCTTTTTTTTGCAAGGAACAAATAGGACTGTTCTGTGGTTTGAAAACTATAACTTTATCTCTTCTGAACTTAGGATGTCATGGCATAATGCTATGTTACATAGCCGGTGCATATTCTCCATCTTCTACTCGGTCAATAGGTGTACAATGTTTCAGTTTGAACCTGTATTCTTGTCACCATTGTCTTTAACCAATGTTCTTGTTTCTATGCATGCAACCATGAAAGTGAATAGATTCGAAACTCAATATGCAATGAACTGTATTTTGCATAAAGATCGCCAGATGTTCTGTAATCAGATTGCATTTCATTACTGAACAACATTTCAATGCATGCTTATTAATTTTTTCAAACTTTCCTTGAGTCTTACAAGGAATCTTGAGACCACTATCTGTGCTAGTTAGAGAATCCTTTGAATTTCTATGATTAAATACTATTTGTGCTATCAGGCTAGTTCTCAGCTTCGTGGCTATATTTGCTTACAGGTGCTGCGGTTGGCTTCCGGTTGGACAGTCTTCTAAAACTTACAGATACCCGGGCAACAAATAATAAGATGACATTAATGCACTACCTCTGTAAGGTATGATTCACCTTCTGTTGAAACTTGAGTACTCACATGTCCATGTACTATATAGTACATGTTGTTATGATGGTCATTCGGTTCCCAGTTAACTCTAAATGGAACCCATGTTCTGCATTCTGTTATTTGTTCAATTAGGATCACAAAATTGAAATTTGGGAACGTTTGGCGAGTGAGTGGGCCAGCAAGCAACATGTGTCCTGACTTCTGTGGGATCCTTGTCAGAGTGGATAAAACTTAATGAGAAGATGGGTTGGAAACAATTTTCTAATCTTAAACAAAGCCTTTTTGTTTATTAGTACCGTGAGACTATGGGGTTGTGCGTATACTGTGTTTGTGCACTGCTGGAGCCGGCCTATTTTACAATTGCACTCAATATCTGCCTTTTGTTTTCTTCTCAAACAACACAGAACCGTGTGTCATTTCATTAAGAATGAGAAAGAGACTGTACAAAATGTACGAAAAAACGGGGGGAGGCGTCAAGAGGTCTACAAAAACCCAACACACACCCTGCCTTACTAGCTTTTGAACAAGGGAGAGGAGTGCGACCTTCACAACCTACCTAGACCCTAAAGGTCAGGGGGGAGAGACCTTATGAGGAGCTCCTGGAGGGCCATAGCACCAGAGGGTCTGAACGTCTGGGCGAGCTCCCTCAAAAACACAAGCGTTCTTGTGCTTCTAGAGCTCCCAAGCAACAAGGATGATTAGGGAATTAAGTCCTTCGGAACACTTCTTAAAGTATGAGTGTATGACACCACCAGCCATAGAAGCGACTAGTAGATTCTGGAGCCTTACTGCATAAAGTTTTAATTTCTGGAAGATCAAGGTTCCAGACCTGCCTTGCAAACACACGAGGTGAGGATGTGTTGGTTATTTTCTTCGGCCTGGTCGCAGAAGGGGCAGGTTGCCGGGTGAGGGAGGCCTCTTTTGGTGAGGTGATCTGCAGTCCAGCATCCTGTTGTTGAGAGCACGAAACAAAAAAAAAATGCATTTTAGAGGAACCCAACATTTCCAATTTTTTCTCCAGGGAGCAAACTTGATGGTCCCCAGAAAAAAAGCAGCATATGCCGACTTGCTCCTGTAGGAACCCAAAGTGGTCAATTTCTACTAATATTGATTAGCAACCTCATGTTGCAAGGTCCCGTCCACCAGGTCCCAAATGAGTAGATATTCTGTCAACACTTGGTCAGAAAGAGCAGCTTTTAATCTTTTATATCAGCCACCCAGCTGCTGTTATTCAGCGCTTGAGCTATTGTGCGCCTCTTCACAGTTCTTTTAGGGATCAATTGAAATAAGTTGGGCACCAATTCAGCAACTGGCTTGCCCTGCAGCCACCAATCAGCCCAGAATTTGGTTGACATACCATTGCCGACGATTGTCTTGAGAGCAATATTGAACAGAGCTTGTGCATTCTTTGGGACATGGATTTGGCAGCCTAGACCAAGACCGAGAGGCATCATTTTTTCCAACCAAAGTCAACGGATTCGGAGGGCCCACAACCCAAAATTTTAGGGTTGTGTATTCCCAAACTCCCAAGTGGCCGTTGTACACGCGCCCAAGAAATCATACAGTTCCTGCCATTGGCCTGTTCCTGCTGTTATCTTATAGTGGTATACTGTATTGATCGCATGCCAACCTTCTCATTGGATGGACAGAGTCACAGATGTAAAACCAGATCATATTGATTTGATGGGATAGACTGGGCATTAGAGTCACAGATGCAAATCCAAATGGTTGATAGTTGATAAATTTCAAAACATAGGAATGGGTGCGTGTTTGAGGGCACTTCTACAGTCTCCCATTCCATTTTATGGAACATTAAAGATGAATCCAAATTTTGGTATACGGCTGGAGTGAAAGGGCTTAGCAACTTATGTCCTTGACGTCTTCACCAACATAGTGTGGTAGTCGCCAACATAGTGTGGTAGTCGCTTCGTAAATTGCAAAACAGCTAGTGACATTTGGTATGAGAATTAGGACTGGAACTGCAACTTGGCAATAAGCACTGCTGTTTGATCCCTTATTGTGATACATATAAAATGCTTAACAATTTCTACCACTCCAGAATCAAATTAGATTCATGAATTCATCCAATAGTTTAACAGCATTGGAAATTGCATAGCTTTGACAAGTACTGTCTGACACACTGACTTTACCTGAGTATCTAATAGATGTTCTTGCTATGTTCTTGAACTGCTATAGCTTACAATTTGATTGTGTCTGATTTACTGTAATATGAAGTGATTTTCACATTATTTTTCACACACATATATACTGACAATTTCTTGGTATCAGGTACTTGCTGCAAGATCTCCACAGCTTTTAAACTTCTATGTGGATCTTGTTAGCTTAGATGCTGCATCAAAGGTTTGGTTGTCCCCTTGATATACTATTAGATCGTGTAAAATGTAACAGGTCTTTGCAATGTGTACTTTCTTCTAACTGTTTATGTTTAACAGATACAACTAAAAATGTTGGCTGAGGAAATGCAAGCAGTTAGTAAAGGGCTGGAAAAGGTTCAGCTTGAGTATGATGCTTCAGAAAGGGATGGTCCAGTATCCGAAATTTTTCGTGAGGTCAGGACACAATAATCTCGATTTTCAATTCCTAGTTTTGTAGAAGCATTGATATCTGTTCAAAGTCCTAGTAAGTTTTAGTGAAAAACACAACATGGCATTTGCGCAAATGAAAGCCTTTTTTCTTGAAAATTGTGTCCTTTTTGACCTAGTTGTTTGAAGAATTCCCTCTGCTGCATGGACTGCTCAGAGCCTCAGATAGGCTTTCACTAATTTTAACTGGGCAAGCCAACAAGTTCAAAACACAACAAACAACCTAAAATACATTCTCATCCATGTGACTAGTCCATGCAGATAACCTTTTCTTTTTTTGTGCTTGTTCCAAAGAAAGGTATACGCAGTTTAATCTATCTTAGATGCTGAAACTGACATTATAAAGTCGCATTGTGTTCCTAGGAAACTGTAGGATAATTGAGTGTCTCAGTATCTCAATTGCTTCTAAACTGACATTATCTGCATTGTGTAGAAACTGAAAGAGTTCACCAACAATGCTGGAGCTGATGTGCAGTCGTTATCTTCATTGTTTTCTGAAGTGGTATGCTTTCTCTCTCTCTCTTTTTTGGGCTCATAGTACACATGCAATGTGCCATTCATTTGTCGTTGGTTGAATTTTAAACTTGGTTCCAGGGTAAAAAGGCTGACGAACTGATTAAGTATTTTGGTGAGGATCCTGTTCGTTGCCCCTTTGAACAAGGTAAGCAGATGTGTTTTATTTGAACAAGCTCAATCTAAATTATTATCTGTAGGATTTAGCTGGTTCAAGTAAATATTTGATCGCTGCATCTCCTTACCCTGTGGTTACTATTTTTCTGCAGTAATCTCTACCCTCTTAACATTTGTAACAACATTTCGAAAAGCACATGAGGAGAACCTGAAGCAAGCTGAGCTTGAGAAGAAAAAAGCTGAAAAAGAGGCAGAAGCAGAGAAGTCCAAAAACACACAATTAACTAGCAAAAATGTATTGTCTTTCATATATTTTTTCAGTTTTGGTAAACTTCATAAGCTCATTATATTTATGGTTATAAAATACTGTCTGCAGGACTCTAAACCATCAAATCCAAGCCGGCAAGCTAAACAAACCTTAGAGAGGACAAGGTCTGCAAGCAGACGAGGAAGAGACGTTGGGTGATATCCCGAATGACAGCTATTGTGCTGTGCTTGTGATCTGCTCGCTAGGCAAATGGACGACCGTTAGATCCATTTCTGGGCATGGGAAGTTTCGTTGATGGACGCTGGCATCCGTCGGGTGCAGCGTGATCGCATCAAAGAAACTTTACAGGACACCCTCTGCGGTATTTTGTGCTTACATCTCTTCTCGTCACCAATACATCGAAATCGCTTTCTCCAAATTACTAACTAGTTTCTTTTTAATTACAGGTCTCACTGGAGAATGCCGACTTCTTTTTTTATCCATGTCGGCCCCAGGGTCCAGTGCTAACTTCTGACTGCTGTAAAGAGTTGCTAACGCTGACGCTAACTCCATTCTTTCTTTTGTTTTTTCATGGTACTTTTCCATTCTTTCTAACAACGGTGGCCAAGTACAGCCATGGCTTCGAAAAAGTACAGCCTGGTCCTTAGGTGGAAATTGTGAAGATTAGGCATTAGGGTAAAAGGGTATGGAGATAATTAGGGGGCAAAGAGTATCAGGAGTAAATATGAGATGTAAACTCAGCCCTTAGTTTAGCTGTAAGTTTTGTAGTGAGTGTATCGTCACTTTCTATGATCATGATGCAGTGAATGCGTCTTCTTTACGATCCGTTGTCAGATAGCCTTCGGCTACGTGTCGCCTGTGTACGTGTGACATGTGCTGTCAATTGTTATTAGCTTCAACCTTGATAAAATTAGGCATTATTGCAGGATGGGAATTCTTGTGCGAGAAACTGCATTATAAACTGCATCCCTTTAGTAAAAGCGCTACGCGTTGTACAAATGCAACTAATCTGAAGACTATCTGTGATGACTATCTGAAGGTTTTTGGGAACTTAAAAATAGCTTGCACACACAACCAAAGATTCAAGACTATTCATTTTCTAACGATTACCTAAACACCTTAAGAATTTGTGAACCATGTTATACGAATTTAGTATCGTTGAATTCATGTTTAAAAGTACTTTTATATTTCATGGGATGTTTATTTTATAGTTAGAGCTAGTTTGGTGGAGCTCTTCTCGTAGGCCCTGTTTGGCATGACTCTAACTCTGGGTGGAGCTGCTCCACTCCAGAACTTCAGGTGGAGCCAGTTCTGGGTGGAGTTGGAGCTGTCTGATGAGGATGTTTGGCTAGGAGGGTGTCCCCAGCTCCAAAAAAGATGAGTTTGAGGGTAGATTGCTATTCTTGCCTCTGGTTTGACTTGAACTACTTCTCACAAATATAAAATGAAAGTACATGCAGATGAGTCCAAAATAATAATAAATTACATGTCATTTGCCTAGAATCGAAATTACAAAATAAGTTCATAGTTCCCAAATAAGGTCGTTACAATAATTATTGCACTAATTTCATGCTAGGGTGATGGATGCAGCCATATTATCACGAAAGGTGTCCATGGTCACAAAGCTTGATTCCGAAGTTGATCCATCGGAGGCATGTTGAGACACGACATACTTGTTGTACTTTTCTGGAATAGTAGGCATGTAGGTAGGATCTCTATCAAAATTAGCAAAGTCCACATCAACACTAGCATGTTCAGGCATCTATCGAACTCACAAATTTCATATTAGAAGGCAAGTTACCTAATTTCTGTTACCAAGACTCTAATCTATCCAACAGGCTAATTTCAGCAAACAAGACTCTAATGTTACAGAAGCTAGTGCACACTTCAATTGCTACAATAATGCATCGATCATGTAATTGCATATGACAAATCTGTAGCATTGAACAACAATAATTTCAGCAAACAGAGCATCGAACGGAAGTTAAAAGGCACCGATAGAAAAAACAGCAAGTGAGGAGATGCGGCCGGCGGGGCTAGGAGACCAGCAGGCACCATACCTTGTGAACAGCGGCGGGGGATCTCCGGACGACTGTTGGCGGGCCTCTACGTCCGTCGGTGGGGAGCTGCGGCCGGCGGGGGATCTCCGGTGGCGGGAGGATGCGGCCGGCGTCGGGGCTTCTGCGGCAGGCGGCGGGCCTCGTGCAGACGTGGCGGGAGGCGGAGCTAGGCGGCCGGGCGGGGCTAGGAGACCAGCGACGGGCCTCTGCGGCCGTCGGTGGGGAGCTGCGGCCGGCGGGGGATCTCCGGCGGCGGGAGGCTGCGGCCGACGTCGGGGCTTCTGCGGCAGGCGGCGGGCCTCGTGCAAACGTGGCGGGAGCCGGAGCTAGGCGGCCGGGCGGGGCTAGGAGACTAGCGGCGAGCCTAGGGCGTCCGGGTGTGGGGCTCGGCCGGCCCACAGTGGGGGTGGACAGCGGCCGCTGGTCGGCGGCGGCGGAAACCCTAACTGCGCCGGTCTCGCGAGAAGAGTCCGGACGGAGAGAGGCGCGGGACTAGGAAAATGGGATGCGCGGGGGAGACTCGGAGAATAGAAGCGAAACGTTTTTTCATGTAACCAGTGGCATTGGTGGGTAATTACCCATCTAACTCCACGAGGAGGTTCAAAAGAGAGGGTTATAGAGCAACAAAAGAGGTACTCCAAAACTCCACCTCCATTTGCACTACAGCTCCATGGAGTTTTGGAGTTGGGGTGTTTGGCTGGATTTTTTGATGGAGTTGCTGGAGTTTAGGAGTGGAGCCATGTCAAACAGGGCCTTAAGAGGGCCCTAGCTCCGTCTTCTCTTGTGGAGCAGCTTTGTTTTAGTGGAGCTAAAGCCGATTTGGGAAACGTTTTGCAAAAATGGTTCTAGTGGCAGAAGTTTATGAGGAGCCAGGAGAGACCATATTTTCTTGCTCTGGCTTCTTTGTAAAAATTAAAATAACAAACAAACAAACAAAAACAATTGGCTTCTTTGTAAGAAAACAACTCTAACTGCTCCGAACTCTTTATAAGAACCGTTTTTAATGTCCGTTTGGCAGGCCTCTTTGAAAGCAGGCACAAGAAGTTGCAACCGTGCCAAAGGGATCTTATATATAATAAACAACAATAATAAACAACAATAATAAACATATGAAGCTAGCCATGGACCCGTAAAATAGCATGGGTAATTAGTTTTTCTGTTTTAGTTTTGATCTTTTTTGTTTGAAAATATTTTTTAAAGTTTATTTATTTATTATTGGGTTGGAACTATGCGTCCTCTGTTTTTACTGTATCAATTGGCACGAGTTCCATATACATTAATTTCTTGGCTTAATGTTATCTTTTGTTCCTTCCTTTTGTCCCACACCTACTCCATGAGAGTGCAATTTTTGTCCTTGTGAAATCAAGTTAGCGTTTAGTTTTCTCTTGGTGAGGTAAATTCCTCAATAAAACCGTAGTTCAAGTTTTATTTATTTATATAGGTTCCTCTTAGCTCTTATTTAGAGTCTGTCTACTCTACACACGTGTGTTTTAATATAAGCCAACACATGGTGGTTGGCGGTATGTAAAACACACAGATTTCAACATAAGAAAAATCACGTGTTTTTAAACTAGTTAGCACATGGTTGTTAGATGCCTAAGAAACACACAAATTGAAACACCAGAAAAAATGTGTTTTAAGAGAATGCAACACACAAATTTCATCAGGCAAACAAGACCCATAAGAAAATTATCAGGTTTTATATCACGGTGAAGAAACCCTTTTTGATGCATGTACTCAACCCGATTAATCTGAAAGATAAACAAGGAATGTGTTAACACTAGCAATTCAGAGAGTTAGGACAAAGAGGACAGCCCTATGCACAACGAACTGAGATTAAAGTTAAAGTTAAGAAACAAAATGGAACAGTTTGAAAAATCTGGGATTAAGTGTTCACCATTTGGTCAGCAAGCATGAGCAGAGTTTTCAGAGAGAACTTCCTACTGCAATAGTTGAACAAATCCTCAAGGCTAGGGCCAAAAAGATCAATCACCATCACATTATACTCCCCCTCAACGTGGTACCACTTCAGGTGTGGAATGCCAGCTGTAACGAAACAAAAGGGGGGGGGGGCGAAAAGGTCAGCCCAACTCGCGCATCATACTAGCAACTAACTAACCAGAGAGTACCGTCCCATAACTAAAACTAGATGGGTGGATAGGCTCTATGTCATTAACTTACTTCCTCCTTGGAGAAGCATGTATAGCTTCGACTCATAATGAAGCTGCGGGTGCTTTGTCTTGACATTTTCCTGTGCAATAAAAGCGGCAACACCAATGACAATCGGTTCCACCAACCCAAACATCTAACAGTGTTGACAAACAGTACTGAAATGGACCATCATCATTTCATTTCGCTAGATTTTTGCATCTCAGTGATCTTATCGCGAAATAGACCGACATGGCAAATTCTATGGTATGGTGACAAATAAATAGCAATCGGAGAGAATCCGATACCAGCTTGACAGCGACCTCCTCTCCAGTCTGCACATTCATAGCTGCGAACAACAACAGCAAACAAATATCATAAATATGTACAACCCACTACACAAAACCCAGATCAAAAAAGTTGGAAGGATTCTCGTGGAAGAATGATTTCCTTACTAATAGTCAACCCCTGAAAGTAAAAAGGGACATATTGCATATCCTCAACACTAAAATTGCAGTGCTCAATAATTGCAATTTACAGCATTGCTGGTTGCAATTATTAAGTAACTAAATGTTTTATTTGTTTTTCGTGAATAGAATAGATTAATAGGAACAGAGCACTGCGACTATTATGGACAAGAACAATAAACGCCACTCAAAAGAACTATTATGGACAAGAACTATTATGGATTATATAGGAGTATGTCTAAGAGTTGAGCCTGCAGACTGTTATTGGATACAAGTTCTGGTTTTAGTCTACTAATTTTGACTAAGAGTTCCGCTCGCTGCAGCATTCTAGTACAAGGGCTACAATGGAGTACAGCCTGGTGCCCTCCTATAGATTTGTTATGGTTTGACAGGGCAGAAGGCCACAGGGGTGGTGACCAGGGCGACAGCTCCACACCATGCTCAACACAACACTGTGTGCAGCAAAGGAAGCGAAGGCAGTCAGGACCGCAGGAGGAAGGCTAGAAATACCGAAAGATCGACTACTCCTGCTACAAGGCATCGTCCAATCGTAGGAGTAGCAGCACTAGCCACTGGGACAGCCGCCGTGATAGACAAGTGCATAGGCAGCGACTTTGTTATGCGCTAGCTGAATCGGACTAGGTTACTCTACTCCACTGGACACCGGTCCACCCCACCCTCCTCCTATGGCTAGAGGCAACAGGGCCACAGAGGCGGTGACCGGACCGCGAGATGATGGATGTGACAACGACTGCTCCACCAAGCGAAGGCAGGACCCCACAAAACAACAACAAAAACAACAACAACAACAACCAACACGGAATCAAAAAAATGATCAAAAACCTAAGACAAGGGAGCTCGGATCTCACATCACCTAACCTACAACATCAAATCTGAGATTGAGCCTGAATATGAGTTAACTAAACTCCACCCTAGATCTGCGCAAAAAAAACAACATCGATGGGGGTGTCGAATGCCCTATCTAAGCAAACACAGATCCACACATCGCCAGAACACAAAGAATATCACAGAAAAAGGGCGCACAAAAAGAGATACCTATACTCTCAGGGCCAACTGATGCTGCCATGAGATCTTCCTCTTCCCAGATCGCCCTGCTAGGTTCTGGACATCCTAAAACACAGGCATTCTCACCTGGCTTGGGCCGGCAGTAGCATCACCTTCCATCAGATACCTCTTTGACTTGTTGAAGCCTAGAGGGGCCCTGTAACCATGGTGCTCTTCGATTTCCATCTCCTCATAACCCTGAAATGAGAGAAACCGGTTGAGATAACTGACAAACTTGAGAGCTATTGCAGCAAGTGAAATGAGGTTTATCGCAATTTTGTACCGGCTCACAGGCCTCGTTGAGGTCAATCACTGGAGATGCCCTTGGAGAACCACCATGCCTTCGGTGCACCAACTGGCTTCTACTGGAGCTCCCGGTAGCATGAACCGACTGGTGCACCAACATGTCTGCCAGGACATTTCTTATTTCAGAACAGAGTTGCTTTAGTGTGGGGTTATGAATGCAGGACATTTCTCATTTCAGGGCAAACTAACTGACTGCAGACTAACAAATACTGACCTTATTGTTGAAGTTCCATCTGCCATTTTGTGTAAAAATGTCTTCACCATTCCCAGCTTTAAGTTAAAAAAAAAGACAGTTATAAGTTTACGCCTTCAAAATTCCATGACAATTATCATAGGCTGACAGGCCTTCAGAAAATTATTGCAATTTTTGTAATGGTGACAAGAGAGATAAACAAGGATTGCAGGTATTGACACATTGAAAACTACCTACGTGTCAGTGTACTAAGAACAATGCATTCCAAACTAACAAGAAATGGACAGGCATCTTACTCTGTTATCATTGCCACCTGATGCAAGCTGACGATTGTTATAAGACCACTTGAGTCCACAAACTGGAAAATATGTGAGATTAGGGACCATACGTTACCAGAAAAGAAAATTGAAGCTTCAGTAGGATAATGTTTATACTTGAGAATGGGACATAACCTGAACTTTTCTTTGATTTGTACCTACAGATAGGTGAGTGCCACACTGTGCCCAACCCATAGAACAAACATTGTCATCCACCCCCAAATCACAAAGCTTGGTGACCTAGACAATGATAAACTTATTAACAATCCATCTTCAATTCTCAGTGACGATATACCTTAAGGATGACTAGGTTGCTTACCTTGCTACTGCATGCATTCCACAAAATAAACATAATTGCCCAGCCCAAACAGCGAAGGCTTCATGAGTTCCTGCTGCTGCTATCTGAAAACCAAGGAATGCTATAAGTTAATTGCTTACTGCTGCTACTGAACTTAATAGGAACAACTAGATCCTGCACAGACAGAAACACAAATGACAAAAATAAGATGTGTGTTGGCACATCTTTGTTCGTCTCTTACAAAGAACTCTGGTTAGTTTACATACTACAAGCAGTCAACATTGGTTATCACTCATCAGAGAGTGGGTGGGCGGTCGGGGAAGAAGAGAGCCGGACAATAATATAGGTCCAGGCAATGGCAAAAATCATAAAGAACAGAAATACAAGGACAAAATGTGGTCTATATTGGCACAAATATAGACAGAGAGAGGCTGAGAAAGAGAGTGTGGGGTCTATATTGGCACAAATCACAACAAACAGGGGTGTTCTAACTGCATCAGAACACAACTGTCAGCCCACTATGCCTTTGTTACTGCATGTAGTTACCACAAATCACAATCAACAGAATTCAAGATGTGTTAGCACAAATCACAAGTGACAATTTTTTTTCTATGAAAGGACAAGGACAAATAAGACGTGTGTGCTAGCACAAATCACAATCGACAGAATTCAAGATGTGTTAGCACAAATCACAAGTGACAATTTTTTTCTATGAAAGGACAAGGACAAAATAAGAGGTGTGTACTAGCACAAATCACAATTAATAAAATTCAAGATGTGTTACCACAAATCACAAGAGACAATTTTTTTCTATGAAAGGATAAGGACAAAATAAGAGGTGTGTGCTAGCACAAATCATAATAAACAAAGTTTAAGATGTGTTACCACAAATCACAAGAGACAATGCTATGAATCAAGAACATGAATCAAGACTATGCTATGAATCAAGAACATGCAACATTTTATAAAAAAGGCAGGGGGGTAAAAGGCCATTTTTCAACCCCCATAACTCCTGGTTTCAGGAAAGCAGAAGAAAATCAAGTGGATCCTGTATCATGCCAAAACATATGCTCTTAAGAATCTCAAGAGGACTATCCCACATGTACACAAAAATTATTAAATTGCTAATGCGGTCAGATCTTGCTAAGAGTGTCATATAGTGATAATGAATGATACTAACTCCAGTCATATACAGTTGACATTACAGACAAAAAAAACAAGCTCAAACGAACTTGGTTTCCCTGTCTGAGCATCAAGTACAAACGACCGGAGGGAATATAAGCCATAAGAGTAGACCTCAAGTGACTGGAAGGAGTATAAGGCACAAGGGTGAAGACCTCAAAACAAAGGTTAACGCAGACATACTTAATATTACTAACCCCTTCATATACTTTGCACTTAAAAACGGATGAAAACAAGTTTATACAATGTTCTAAAGGAGTTCATTTAAAAGGTACAACTGAACCCAATAAAACATGCCCAAAAAGGACAAGGACAAAAATATCATGAAACCAGCTGATATCTACACTACCTTTCGGCTACCAACGAGTGTCAAAGCAAGCAAAACCAGCATTTTCACTACAGTTAAGGAAACAATTGTTGTATCAAGCCAAATTAGATCTATTCCTTAAAGAGAAGACTTATATTAAAATAGAAATGAGATGCACTCCTTCAAAATGTACTGTCTAGTGCTTACACTGAAACAAAAGACTCGTTTCCAGTCCCAAATAGCCCATCCAGAAGAATATCGATGCCCTAAAGCAAGAACAATTGCATGCTCCAAGTTAACTAAAATAGTGACAAAGTTATTTATAAAGAACAGATATTGCACATGTTACACACCATAATTACAGTAGTTGAAGTGTGCAATTTACTACTAATAAATGTGGAATCAAGAAAATGGTGCTTCTAAATAAAGTAATAGAATAAAATCACAGTTCAGTAGAATTCTAATGCAGTTTGCAGTAGAAATTCATCATTCTCCATGGCTACATGCAGGTCAAAAAATTGTCCAGCTCAAAAAACTTATGATGTACATAAAACTACAGTCTATATATCATCAGCAAGCACACTGGTTCATCAATAAAAAGCCAAAGTGCCCATGAACAAAATGGAGCGCAAACTTTACACCCCTGGGAACTCACCCAAGAGCACACGCATGCTGCACAACACAAGAACAGATCACACACGAGAGCCCAACTCTAAGCACTATAGCAGAAACAACAACGCAAAAAGACAGGCATATGATTGGTGCATCTCAAAGTCCAACCTAGTTCCTTTGGATGTTCTAGCAAGCACAACTTATTTTTAGGTTTCTTTGGATGTTTTATGGGCATGAAACCTCTCTCCTCCCACATTAAGAATGACATCAACACCCTCCTGACTGTCCAACAGTGAACCAAAATCATAGCCGATGTCTGAGTCTGGAACATGGATAGAGTGTGGTCTGGAGTAATCAATAGTTGACACAACAACTCCCACAGTGCAATTTATCTTCAGACAATCGTCTTTGAGAAAGTCTGATGCTTCAAGGGAAGTTCGCCGAAACAATCGTTTGTAACCCCTGAAACAAAGAAGGATAGACGTAAATTTAATTATCTGAGGCCAGTTAGATGTCCTTATTTTATGGATTGGCATACTATTGCAAGAGCAATGATTCCCACAAATACAGGTTCCACATGTAAAGAAACATTAAGAAAGCTTCATCCATCTCTCCTCTCAATTTACATAATAAATGCATCAAAGAGAGTTTCATTTCTGTCATTAGACTGGTTCAATAAACAATACACATCCAAAATAAATGGGCAGATTAAAAAAAACTGATGTTTACACTGAATAAAATCGTTCAGTGAGCCCATGTAATGAGATGGTTGTCTAACAAACAATACAGAACTCAAATTGTACAAATTAAAATAGAACCACTTGTTCTAATAACAGTTTGCCTACCATAAAAATAACAGAAAGCAGACAAAAATAGAATGAACAAACAAAAATTATCAAATCCAGGGATCTAAAAAAACAATGTATCTAATGCCAGATTTCTATCACATGCATACCAGCATCCCCCCATATTCAACCACAAACAAGTTAGGATTGTAACTGCTTCTAGGCAAGATTCAAGACTTGATTCACTGATCGAGAAGGACCACAAAATCAAAGAACTCAACTTATTCAAACAAGAACCAGAAGAAATGTCAGTATGCTTTAGCACAAATGCACTAAAAAGTTACAGAACCAGTTCACCATTACACAATTACATTGCAAAAATTGACAAACAAACATAAAAACAGAAAACAAACATTCAACACTAGCATTAACATGTTGGGGTGCTGAACTAACAAAAATCAAACTGCATGAGGCAATCAGAGAGATGTGCACTTTCATCAAGGACTCAACAACCCCATAACAAGTATATACAATCTAATTTCAACAGCGGAAACTAGAACTCGTCAGTGCACAAGTATAGTTAACGATGAAGCATACGTAAGAATTCTTGGATGAGAACAAATTGCAACTGAAAATTCATAACCACACACATATGAAAATGGATAAACAATTAGAACATAGCCACACACATCAATTATTGGGGAATTCATGACTACCTGAACACCAATATGACAACCACCAAATAGACCCTTAATAAGCACACTAAACTCACATATCAAACCTGCTCCATTCACTGATAGGACAGAAAAACAGATCACAAGAAACAATTTTATTCTATAGAAGGACAAGACACAATTTTAATCTATTCAAGCACAATCACAAATCATAAAAAATAATTTTTTCTATGGAAGGATAGATAAAAAAATTTCCTATGGAAGCACAATCATAGAAAGGTGTGTTAGCATAAATCACAATTGACAACTTTTTTCTACGAAAGGACAAGGACAAAAAAATTGGTCAATTTTAATCTATTCAAGCACAATTACAAATCACAAAAAACAATTTTTTCTATGGAAGGACGGATAAAAAATTTTTCCTATGGAAGCACAATCACAGAAAGGTGCGTTAGCACAAATCACAATTAACATTTTTTCTACGAAAGGACAATGACAAAAAAATTTGGTATGGGCTGGCACAAATGACAATAAACAAAGGACTTTTTCCCTTCTGACTTTAAATTGAACAGATCCGAAGGAATGGGTGCAACACCCCAACTGCTCCTTATAACAGGTGCTTTGGCAGCTTGACACAGATAAGCACATAGCATGACAAATTTACTAATTATAATCATCTTAGGTGCATCTTAATGAAGTTTGTCTAGCTCTGAACATTACAAATCACAAATATGTGGGTTTGGTCAAACTGATAACCTACATACAGGAGGTTTCTGGACAAAATCTGGTCCAATAGTTATGCAACCTCACATAATCTACATAAGTAGAAGGTAAGACTTGAGTTATAATTAGAAAATCCGGTGCCAGCAGACTTGACAAATATACACAATAACAAACTAGCTCTAGCTGCAAACAAGGATTCTCTAAGTATGGAAAATTAGTAGGGACAATGACAAGCTACAAATCAGTTGCGACACAAAAACTAAGGCCTACAATCAGTTGCGACAACAGATATGTGTGTGGGGACTGAAAGTCCTTCTGCCAGTTGCATAATCAATTGTTCTACTTTTTATACCATGTCAATAATTTCAGACAGTACAAAAGAAAATTTCATGTTTCAATTAGTGTAACTATTACTTTTTGAGAATGCAATTTCTATTATATATGCATGCAATTAGGGACAGTGCTAATCCAAAACCAGTGTTAATCATTTCACACAGGGTCTCACCGTGGGCACGCAAGCATTATCCATGTCACAGTCGCTGCTGGAGCTAGTACTATCAAGCAAGGCAACCCTCAGCTTGACTAATGCCATCTTCTGCTCCAATTTGCTCATCTAACTACGCGCTAGGTGGCCTCTCCTATTCCTCTACAGGCCAGCACAACAAACCAGATGAAATCAGGAACATATTCTATGAATCCATTTCTATGAATCAAACTTGAGTGGCAACACATCGACCAAGAAACAATTTTTTTGTGTGAAAGGACAAGGACAAATAAGAGGCGTGTGTTGGCCATCAAAGTACAAAATAGGTTACTTCCAGTTATAAGATTGTGCCATCAATGCTAAATTTGGAAGTAACTTATAACTATCACGGAATAAGTTTCAATCCGTTGATATCAGAGCAAGAAGTCTTTCAGGAAACAAAACTATATAATTAACCGGCATCCTAGTTATGTACCAAATTTACCAAACTTTGAACTTCTATATCTCCTAAACCATTGCAGATTCGACTGTGGTGTTTAAATAGAATTGATACAGCAGTGAACCTTGAACAATAGTTATGAAGGATGATCAAGTTATTTATACGGGAAATTCACAGAAATCCCCAAATCCCCAAATCCCTACCCAAATACCCAGCAGACAATAGACAATGACCACGAAAATTTAAGCACAGTATAGAACCTTTTAGATGCCATAGGTAAACAGAAGAGACTTCTGAATGATTTACAATGTACTTCCTCTGCATTGAGACCTAAAGACCGTTCAATGTATTTCTGAACGATTGCAATGATCTTCATTTCCTGCTGCATTGAGAGCCGAAGATCGAGTGAGCACTCTGCCTACAGGCAGTGCTACTGCTCTCTCAAAGTTCCTGCAACAAAAATGCATCACACAGCCCCAGCAGACAATAGAGTTCATAACGTATTTCCATGCAGAGACAGCAGCCAAATCAATGAAGCCAGACATGCACTGCATTCGATTCCGAAAAAATCAGGCTGCGGACTGCAGAACTACCTAGATCGAGACTGCAGCAGCTAGCTTAGCCTCGCCTCCTTGAGAAAAATGGAAACAAGTTACTATTAAGGATAATGCACATAAATGTTGCATCATATCATACTTACTCTGTACAATTGCTCTCTTTTCCTTGCTTCTTTTTTCTCTTTTTTTTGCCCCTTTAATTTAACTTAATAAGGACGGCAATCTTCCATCCATTTTAACCAAAAGAAGAAGAAGAAAAACAACTAGAATCTTCTTGTCTTAGAATCGAAAGAACCAAGGAAATGTCAGGTCTAGATCGATGATCACCTCCTCATCACAATATCAGTTCACTCCTAGTAGATCGATTAAGCCGACGACTGGGACTGCAGGACGGCATGGCAACGAACAGAGCAGCCTACGGCCGACCACTCACTCACTCCCTGTGCTTCAGGTCAACGACGATGATGCTGATGTTGTCCTGGTTGTCCCTCCCGATGGCGAGCCTGGCCAGGAGCGAGGCGGCGCGGAGGCACCGGGGCTCCTCCCGGTGGCCAGCAGCGACCAGAGCTCGTGGTGCAGCTGCAGCTGCAGCGGCGACGAAGGCGGCAGGGTCGGCGCGAGGATGGATCCCGTCCTCCAAATCCCCAAATCCCTACCCGAATCTCCAGATCCATGAAACAAACGAACCTCCAGAAATCAGAGCGATGCACGACGAGCCAACAAATTGCCGCGACGACGAGAAAATCGCAGGCGAAAACCTCCGACACCTCCATCTCTCCGCCCCACCCACTGCCTGCTCGTGGTGGCGAACTAGCGCAACCCAAAAAACCACAAATACGATGCAAAATCCCTCGAAACACAACACAGAGACGAGATGCACTACAAACCTAGGACACGAGTCGGAGACGAAGAAGAACGAGTTCCCCGGAACTCAACCCACAGCCGCCGATGAATCCCTCTGGCGCGCGCCAGGAGAGAGACGGTCACCGACGACGGGGAGAGGATCTCAAGCCGCTGCCGCCGCCGAATCGCCTCGCGCGTGCCGGGTGGAAGACCGTCGCCGACGGCGGGGAGCGAAATGATGAGGAGAAGCGTCCGAAAAAAATGAGGGAGAGAGATGTCTTCTCCCCTCCGGGCGTGTGTTCCCAAAAACTTGGACAGTTTCGACAGAAGTGGACCTCACACGTCAGCCAAAGAACGAAGGGGCACCTCGGTGAGAACAGACCCCACCGCTTTCAGCCCTCGATCCTTTGTCGCATGGAGCAGATATCTGTGTGCTGCCAACGAAAGAAATACACGAGTGACAGATAGCAATTCCCCTTATTTAAATTGTCGGTTATCTTGTTCCTTCGCCTGTGAATCCGCAGTTGCCTCCTCCCTGACCCTGGCCCCCTAAAGCATCATTGAATTCATCACCTCGTTGCTCATGTCTGCAGTTTGCTAGAGGTATTGATGCCTTAAGAAGCTGGTAGCTGGCCCGTGCAATTTTCTACTGAGGCCAAATCAAGATGTCCTTTAGTTTCTCTTTGTGAGCTCCATTCCTCGATAAAACTACTATCCAAGTCTCTAACAAATTATTCAATTCCTTGGACCTTTTACATATTTAGATTTAGATTATTCAATCGTCTTTTGCCTCATCTTTTAAATCCATAGTTGCCTTTTTTTTTTACCCTAAACTATCATCAAATTTATCATAATCCTACATATGTCTGTTGGACGTACTTCTACCTCAACCAACTACCGGCCAACTCCGTCATTGTACCAACATTCATTGGCACCTCAAGCCCTTTTCAAACAAACTACGGAACCAATGGGTTAATCATCTCAAGCATGCTAGCCATGTCACTATTATCCTGATATCGATCATGTTGTGATTTTTTGCTTGTGATCAGCTTCTTGCAAAGAAAGAGTGAAAGACTGTATGTACTGCTTGTCAACCTCTCACGCATGAGCATCGAGTAATCGAAGGACCTGTTGCACGTAATATATCAAAAGCTGATATGTTTTTTTTACTTTGTTGTAATGTCGGTTGTTGGAACATGTTTCTCCCCTAAGTTATCGCCATGAAAGCTATCAAATGTAAGTCACGATCATTGAAGTCGACACATGTTTGTCTGCTTCCCCTTCTTTGACGTCGTCAGTTATGCTAAGACTCTCCAACCAAAAATACAAGGGTCGAAAGAGCAAGTCATCAAGCCTAGGTCTACGGTGAGATAGGTTGAGATGGCGAGGCATAGAGCACAGAAGCAGCGTGTGGATGAGAAGTTGTTCAATAACTTTTTAGATTGCCAAGGTATTGTTGTCCAACTTAAACACCTCCAGTGCATTCGATTAAGGAAAATACCTCCCATAGTTGTAACATTGATTGAACTCTGTAATTTACTTTTACCTGTTCTACCTTCTTTTTATTTAATTTTTACTATATCTTTTTATAGTGACCGTTATACTAGAATCAACAGGCAGTCTTAGCCCCTTGAGAGAAAAAAGAGCATTTTCTAACTTCATTCATAGTAGTAATGTCTAATATGTATGGAAATCAAACAAATACTTTTTAAGTTCAATCTTAAATTTAGAAAAATTGAAGAGAACGAATAATTTTAAATTAAAGGATTACATAAATTGATACAATTACCTCTAAATTATTCTTCAAAACATAGTTTAATTGCTTTTCATTGTAATTTTTCATTGTATTTTTTCTAATTGAACTCTGTTGACCTCGATGTGTTTTGCACTTTTCTTGAAGACGTGTTTGTTGAAATAGTAGAAGAATTTCAAATTTATAGTGGTTAGTCTTATAAAAATCCTAGTAAATCTAGATCCTTCGATCATCATATAATTCAAGGGTGTGATATAAATTTTTTCTTTAAATCTAGTCCATTATATCATCATAAAAATCTTGGCGATTTTTTCTTTTTTTGAAAAATCTTGTAATATATTTCTAGTAAACCGAACGCTAGACTAGTTGGTCTGGCTGTGTGCTTTGCACCCTGCAGGCCAGAGTTCGAACCCTCTCGGGGGTGGATTTGTTGGCCGGAGGAGACGTAGTTTATCCGCGCGATGAAAAAAATCCCCTCGTCTACCCCATGCCAAAGCACAGGTCTAAGACCAGCTCAGTCTCACAAGAGCTGTGGTGTCACTGTGTATGACTGAGACAGAGGCTCGGAGGTTTTCTCGACCTGCGTGAGAAGGTCTTCTTCTCAAACACAATGCCCGGGGGGGGGGGGGGCGTCTTACTCTCACGGGTCGAGTTTTTTTACTCATTAGATCATCATAACATCTAATAGAACATATATTTTAATTAATCTCGTAACTTTTAGGTCCTCTTGACGAATATATGTAAATCTAGATCATTAGATCATCCTAAAACCATATATTCGTCCCGTTCGCTGGTCTGAAACTTAGCTGAAACTGGCTGAAAAATACTATTCTGGCTAAATTGTTGTAAGAGAAAAACACTGTTTTGACTAAAAAAAGAAGCTAAACAAGCCGAATATGGAGTAAGCCGAACAGGGCCATTATAAATACGATGGATAGACAGATATTAACGGTCATGACATAACGTTGGACAGCACGTAATGTCAAACTGCAAGTTGCCGAGGGAGTACTTGTACATATTTTCTTCCGCATATTTGGTTTTCCTTGCTCGAGTGGATCTGCTAACATTTGGCCTGCAATCTACAGTACCCAGCAGCAAGAGATTTTGCAGCGGCGTGGCTAGCGCCCGGACCCCGGACGCCCGCACGAGTCCGGACGCCCGCACAGCCCACCTCAGTCCACCATCGCCCCACCCTGGTTCAGATTTGCCCCGCCTGGCCCACGCGCGTACTCTGCTTCCGTATCTGCCCCTGCCGGTCATTCTCCAGACCAGCTCCTCTCTCTCCACGCGGGCGGCACTCGAGAGCCAGGACCGAGCGTGCCCCCGACCGGAGCACCCGTCCGCCCACCTCAGCGCCCCCGTCTGCCGCCCCTCGGTCGCCCGGTTCGTCTCAGGCCAAACAACATAAAACACGTGTAACATGAATTTTTTTTGAATGCAACATACATCTGAAAACAGATAAAATACTTAAAACATGCACTTTCAACATGTGTGTGGAACACATGAAACATCCAAAAAATAACACTCGAAACTTGCAACATGAAACAACTTGCTGCAATATAAGACTGAAATAGTTGCAACATCTTGGAACATACTGTTTGTAACATATGTGTTAAACATATGCAACATTCAGATAAAAAACGATTGCAACATACGTCTGAAAATAGATGAAACATTTTAAACAAACGCTTGCAACATACATCCGAAACACTTGCAACATATGCAACATGTGCAGCATCCCACGATCTACTTATGCAACATTAAAATGCGACAACTGCAACATACATCTGAAGTGCCTAAAACAATTAAAAAATATATATGCAACATAGGGGAGGAGAAGGCCGGGGTCGGTCGATTCCAACCGCCAAGGTCGGTGCCGACAGCGAGCGGCGGCGCGCGAGCACCACCGCCACCGGCAGCGGCCTTGGCTCAGTCAGGCGGGCGCACTAGCACCGGCGGCGCACTTGGCTCAGTCAGGCGGGCGCACTAGCACCGGCGGCGCACGCGCGCACCACTGCCACCAGCACCGGTCTTGGCTCAGCCGGGCGGGCGGCGCGTGTGATGGGCGGAGCGAGCACCACCAGCACCAACGCACGCGATGAGAGGGGGCGAGGAGCGCTCGCGACAGGAGGGGGCGAGAAGCGCTTGCAACGGGGGCAAGCGAGCGGCGCCGGATGGGGCGCGTGGTAGCAGCTAGGCAGAGCGACATCCGCGTTCGAAATAGGAGAGTTAAGTGGCAGCCGCAAGGCGGTGTAGTGGAGATAAGAAGGATTTTTCTTTTTTATACGGTTGGGGGTAAGGACAAATGATGGAGAGAAAATTGCATTTTTAGTAGCCTAAACAATACGCTTCACAAAACTAGCATACGAAACATTGCTTTCGTAAAAATAGCAGTCCAAACAATTTCTTCTTGTTTTCTTTACCATTGTTCCTTTTTTCTTCTTTCTCTTTATCTCTTCTAAAATCTGGACCAATCTGTCCCTGTGCTAATTGAGATGCTAATTGACGTGAGATCCTGCTGTGCTTATTTCACGTAACCAGTCACGCCGCCGCTGGTTCTCGTTCGTATCGTCTTCCTGCTGCACGCGAGCCCTAGCTCGCTCTCTATGGACGACGTGCCACCACCGCTCGAGATGACCCCGCCGGACGACGTGGCGCCGCTGTCCGACGTGGCCCTGCCACGTGACGTGCCTCCGTGGCTCGACATGCCGCCTCCGCATGATGCCGCGGCACACCCCATCGCTGAGGGTACGCGATCGCTATGGTAAGAACCCTGCTGCCCGTTGCCGCGACTCCGGTCTTGCCGAACGATGCCGAACGACGCACCGTGGCCGACCCGATCATGCCGTACACAGGTACGTGATGAACGACTGTACTCCCCATTTCTGTCAGAAGTGTAGTTTGATGAAGTTAATATGGTTTGTCAGGTCTAATTTAGAATTTGCGGAAACTATGCCACGAGTGGATTGGGATAGCTTGCAGATCATAAAAACACATGACGAAGAATGAAGAATTGAACTTTTTTAGTCCGTATCACATCAGATGTTTAACACTAATTTGAAGTATTAAATATAGACTAATTACGAAACTAAATGCATAGGTTGAGACTAATTTGCGAGACGAATTTATTAAGCTTAATTAGTCTATGATTTGACAATGTGGTGTTACAGTAAATATGTGCTAATGACGGAATAATTAGGCTTAATAAATTCGTCTCGTGGATTACTGACGATTTCTGTAATTTGTTTTATTATTACTGTCCAAACACTCGATGTGATACCCGATATGACACCTCTTAAATTTTAGTCCATGATCAAACACCCCCGACGAGGAGTCAGGAAAGGTAGCTGCATCACATGATCATGTAATGGTTGAGCAGGGTAGTCATGATGATGATGATGCCATTCCTAATAGTGATGACATAGTAACATACCAACTGAATTGGTTATTTCATATGATAAGGACCACCCACAAATGGATCTTGGCACGATGTAGCCATCAATGGACGAGTTCAGGTTGGCAGTGCGGATAAGGTGAATAATGTAGCAAAGGTTTTTAATAATTGGATAAGAGACATCAAGGACTTATCTGTTGCTGAGCTTACGGATAAGGTGAATATGGCTACCTATCTTTTTCATAGATGTGTTTTTTAAAATATATATATATATATATATATATATATATATATATATATATATATATATATATATGTTTGACATTACTTATGTAATTTGCAGGTCAGAGAGATGATCATAAAATTGTAGAACAAGAGAAGAAATATTTTAGATAGACTACCAGTCGGCAGGATACTTCCAAGTTTTTTTTTGACGTTTACGTCCAAGTATTATGGTTCAGCTAAAGGCAAATACTAGAGAGTTGGGACACTTCTGCTAATTGGAGTGCAGAGGTCTAGGACAATAGCAAGAAGGTTAAAAGGCACATTGTGAAATTAAATCAAAGGAAATGACTTGTACTTGTCTTGAATGGCAGCACACTGGTAAGACATGTCAGCATGCATCGGCCTTTATAACCACACAGCGGGGAGTTGACCTTGAACAATTTATGCATGAGTATTACTCGGTGGATATATTCAAAGCTGTTTATGGTATAGAGATTGAGTCAATAACTGACAAAACACAATAGCCTCAAGTGGAGTCGCTATTTGTTGTTGGTGCTCCTCTTGCTAAAGGAAATATGGGAAGATGAAGAAAACTCAGGTTGAAAGGATGTCTTGAAGGTGGCCATAAGAAAAAAGGAAGATGTAGAAGGTGGCAATGCTGCTGCTCCAATTGATGATACTGCACCAACCAATTCTAAAGGGAAGAAAATGACTAGAGGCCCAATAACTAGCAAGAAATGCGGTGAAAAAGATCACAGATAAGCTAGTTCCAAATGTCCACTCAACGTGACAAAGAAAAAGAGGCAAGTATTTTTTTTTTGTTGCAACCCTTGAATCACCATATCATTACAAATATTTTTTTACTCGTAGAAAGAGGCAGCAGCCTAGAAAGAATGTTACAAAAGATAATCCAGATAGGCTTAGCACCCCACAAAGGTCAACAAGAGAAGAAATACTACGGGATAGTCCATGAATGATAACGAGAAGGTACGAAATAGTAACACATTTAACCTATGTCATTTTATTCCAAACAAATAAAAAGATTTATCTAATTCTCGTTACACACATTTGTGCAGCCGTCTTGCTTTTTTACTCGGAGAGGGCAGTTCTTCACAGACCTCCACCACTACTCCTATGAGGATACCTACTGCATCTGCACCAAAGAAGATGACTCTAAAGAGAAAGTTATATATTGGATGAATGATATTTTGCAAGATGTGATCACTTTTATTTGATATGAGACGAACTCATTTAGTCTAAACTTATGGATGTGTGAGATGAACCCGTTTTCCCTTGATATGTGAGATGAACTCATTTAGTCTAAATTTATGGACTTGTGAGATGAACTCGTTTTCCCTTGATCCGTGGGATAAACTCATTTAGTCTAAATTTATAGATTTGTAAGATGAACTTGTTTTTCCTTGGTATGTGAGATGAACTCCTTTAGTCTCAAATTATGAACATGTGATACGCATAAATTTATTTATTCTATTATATGGGTCTGTGGCCATCTTGGGTACGTATCCAGGCACATTCAGGCCTGCAGAGGTATCCAGCCCAGCGACCAGCAGATGTGGATCTCACGTCAATTAGCATCTCAATTAGAACAGGGGCAGATTGCTCCAGATTTTAGAAGAAATAAAGAGAGAGAAAAAAAGGAACAATGGTAAAGAAAATAAGAAGAAATTGCTAAGGGCTGCTATTTTTACGAAAGCAATGTTTCGAATGCTAGTTTTGCGAAGCGTATTGTTTGGGCTACTAAAAATGCAATTTTCTCGTGGATGAGCGATGTTGAGCTAGGTCGTGACCCAGACGGACTCCCTATACCGCATCATTATCGATTTTGCAGGCCTGCCTGGTGTGCTGCCTGGGCTACAACAATGTTAAGATCGCCAAGCGGTACACAATTCCCGCTGGTTCCAGCCTTTGACCTCAGAGCTGTTGTATTTCCTAGAGCAAAACTACCATTGGTCGGCATCGGGCGTGACCTCGCCGCCGTGCGGAGGACCACGTGGGCATGTGTGGCAACTGGCAAGGCAGCCATGAGCCAAACAGCCAAACCTTAATCTATCGCCCGGTGTTTGTATGGCAGGGGCATCGCATCCGCATGATCGAGGCGGCGGCGACCGGCGAGATAAGGGTCAGGGGAGGTCGCCGTTAAATTGCACCTGCACCGGACGGTCCTTGTTCCGAACTTCCGATCCGTTTCCACCACCTTCGGTCGGCGACGTGCACTGTGAGTCTGTGATTCCGAAATCCAAACCATTCACCTCGGGCGCTCACGCCGTCGCCACGGCCCACGGCGACCCCTCTGCCGCTGGCCGCTCCCCCACCTCTCAACCCTCCAAAAACCTATCAAAATCGCGTTATCAGACAAAAAGACCCTGGGCCTGGGCAGAGACCAACAAATATGACGCGACCTCGTGGTTGATCGGGCTCCAGACCAAAAGGTGCCGCGCGCGCGACCTCCCAGGCGCGGTGGTCTCAGGAGACGAACGTATGCCATGTCAGAAGGTCTGTCGTCCGTGTCCATGGCCCTAGCTACGGCTAACACTGACAGGTCAAGAGAGGACAAGGTGAGGCGAGCCCTGTGTCTCCTAGCCCAAGGGCCAAGGGCCAAGGGCCAAGGCCACCACTCGGCCACTCCACTCCACTGTGCTGTCCCATGCGTTGCGCCAAACCAAGGTCCGAATCACATGCTGGCTAAGTCCAGTGGCATCCTGTTGTTACTTTTTGGGAAGGACTATATTGGTGGTGATTAAATTTAGAGGCTAAAGTTTAGGGATGTCATATCGGGTATCACATGGGAGTGTCACGTGGAAGTGTTCGGATAGTAATAATAAAACCAATTACAAAAGTCCTCAGGAATCCGCGAGACGAATTTATTATGCCCAATTAATCCGCCATTAACACATGTTACGGTAGGTTTACTGTAGCACCACATTGTCAAATCATGGACTAATTAGGTTTAAATAATTATCTCGCAAAGTAGTCGTAATCTGTACAATTAGTTATTTTTTAGTCTATATTTAACATATGATGTGACACGAACTAAACTTTAGGGAGATGAACTAAACAAGGCGTTAATTCTTGAGGTGCCGCTTTTATCAATTATACTCCTATCATCCAAACTCCAAAAAGTCCAAAGTGATTAGAAGCTAGTACTACCAAATTAGTACTGGTAGACTAGCCCTAGCCAAGAACTTGCTCGTCATAAAAAGTCAGAACGCAGCTTTTTTAAAACTGGATTTGAGGCTTTGACAGCGCACCCATCATCAGTCTCTCGACTCAAAGTCACAAGGGGGCATCTTGCCGAATGCCAACAACACCTACAGGACATGGGGGAGATGCCAGTCAGCAGTAGAGAACTCGGGCGTGAGGTTACAAGTGCATGTGCCCGTGGTACATGGAAATGCATGGTACCCGTCTGATTGTTTCATTGAAAAGCCCAGTGATAGTGTGAGCCAGCATGGTACAAAGTACAAACAAGTCAAGTACTATTCTGCATGTTTGTTCCAATATATAATGGAGCAGTACCTTCATGGGTTACAAGTTTTTGCTTCAGACTAGTAATTTCTAATAATCAACGATTAGTAGCTAAGCTACCTTGCTTTTTACAGCTATATCTAGTACTGAATAAAACATGATTCTTACCATGGCTATATAGAGTTGGTCACTGAGGATCCAGAAAAGCACGCAACTATGCAGAATCGTCGACACATGGAAATAGGATAAGCTTTGCTTAAGTTAGGGGTCAACTGTTCCTGGCGACGGCATCATGAGAAACCTAAGCAGAGCGCACTGTCCAAAAGGGCAGGCAAAATGAGTGCGTGAAATGAGGCCACCCGAATGGGTTGGGGTTCATAAACCCGAAGTCCTCAATGGACCCGCTTCTCTACAAAATTCGGCCCAGTAGGCGGCGTAGCGACAGCACACGCCTAGGCCGGCCCAGATACACAATGACAGGCCAAGACCATGATCCAGTCCCCGACCGGCACCTCTAGCCAGGAGATCTGGTTGGAGCCCCGCCCGGAAGGCCTGGCCGTGGTGGGACTGCAGTCCGACTCCGACCCCCTTTCTCCGACTGAGGATACATCGGACCTCTGCTCGCTGCTCTTTTCCGACCGACACGGTCGAGGCCGACTGGGAACGACCGATCAGGGACGCCCGCTCGGTGTGGGCCCGGGGAGTAGGCAGAGCAGATAAGGTAAGGCGCTCAAATCAACCGTAATACCGAAGACCGTACCCTGTCATGCCTTGCGCACCTGTAGGACGGTGCCGTCGGGCCATGTCAGACAGACATTGTACAGTCTTCCAGACGCGTCAAAGCATAAACAATATTGTGGGTGCCATCGTTTGCCGCACCAGGCGAACACTGTGCAGCCTGCCAAATACAACAGAGCATGAACAGTAAGGTGGCGATGGCGACGTAAACAGTATGGCGGGCGACGGTGTCCATCCCATACCCGATGGTGTGGGCAACAAGACTAGGCAGCACTCATATACACTCTCTTTCTCTCTGACTTGTAAGGCCACCCCCTTCAACTATAAAAGGGGATGCGCGACGATCCGAGGACTCGAGGACTCGACGACTCAACGACTCAACGACTCGACAACTACACAGTCTACACGTTCTCAATAGCTGATAAGCTCGGATACACAGAGCATACGCTCTAATACTTAGCATACGTTTGAGCTCCCGTCACTCTCTTCCACCCGGACTAGAGTCCGACCAGGCCTTTTACACCCCCACTTCGTTCCTCACTCGTTTGTAACCCCACAGCAAACTTTGAGCACCTGACTCAGGAATAAAGTCACCAACCGACCTCAACTAGATGTAGGACCCATTGCCTGAACTAGTATAAATCATGTGTCATTGATTGCTAGGCCACATCCGATCACAACGCACGACAAAACTACAGATATTTACTTGTTGGCCACATTTCGCACCGATAGTTGGCGTTGTCCGTGGGGAGGACGCCGTACGTTTTTTGGTCATTGGATGGCCCACCTTTCCACCATCTTCGACATGGTGGGCTCGAGCGATACGATTCGCTTCGGCTCGCTGGAGTTTCCCACGCTCTCACTTGTTGGGATGTGGGTTCCTCCCGTCTTCAAGCCGCTTCAGACCTTCCTCTTCGGAAGTCTGGACTTCATCGTCGACCAGCTCAGTGTACTCCGCCTCCATGAGGAGGCGCTTGTCCCAGCATCCACTGTGGAAGGATCAAGATGCCTAAGGGGGGTGAATTGAGCTAATTCTAATTTTTTGCAATAATTAAGCCCTATACTTAGCCCATTTCACCCCTTGTGACTAGAATATGTTTCTATTATTCTGCCGTATAAAAGTTTTACATCCTAGGTTCAAATCCTACTCTAACATGATAATTCTAGGAATGTACATACATGAAATGAATTGTTTAAATGTAAATGTTCAAAATAAAGAGAGGGAAAGGAACGCGGTGATGTTTTTCTAAGGTATCGGAGAGTCGCCACTCCCAACTAGTCCTCGTTGGAGCACCTGCGCAAGGGTGTAGCTCTCCCTTGATCCACGCAAGGATCAAGTGCTCTCTATGGACTGATTCTTTGACACTCCATCACGGCGAATCGCCCACAACCGCTCACAACATGACTTGGGTCATCCACAAGCTCTACCGGATGATCACCAAGCTCTCACCACCAAGCCGTCTAGGTGATGGCGATCACAAAGAGTAACAAGCACAAACTCTCACTTGACCAAGACAAGCCTAATGAGAAAGGTGGATGCACACTTGCTACTCCCTATGCACTAATGAGGTCCTTAATCCTGGATTATCAAATCTCAATCACCCCACTAGGCTCTTACTCTCCCTTGCACTCCAAAGATGTTTCTCAGCTGAACAAATGGGCACGAGGCCTCAAATGAACGAGTGGGATATGTATTTATACCCCCATTCAAAACATAACGGTTGAGGTCTAACCCAACAAGTATCAGGGTGATCGGACGCTCCGGTCAAGGTGACCGGACGCACCTGTCAGTGTAATATGTCAGCGTGTCAGAAAGAGCCGTTTGCTTTGACCAAACTCTGGCCTGCGTCCGGTCAGCACCCATTGGACACATCCAGTCATAAAAAACCCTCTCTGGAACTTTACTGTTGTTGACTGGATGTTGGCACCCAGAGTCTAGTCATTTCTTTGTTCAGCGTCTGATCCGTGGTCAACAACCTGTCCACACGGGTATAGATACGGCTAGCAACGTGTCCGGTGAGCACTAGTGTCCAGCGTTCGATCACACTCTGACTGCTACTGCCGATCAAATGAACTGACCGGACTCTCCAAGCTGTGTTCGGTCACAACCAAACCAACGTTCGATTAGTCATTTGACTCTCCATTTACTTCTAATTTGAAATTCTTTGTGAATGAAGTTGACTTCCATCGATATTAGGGCTATTCCTAAGCTACCTAGTGCAAAGTCTGACAAGTGTGCACCACACCTAATCCATTAGACTCACCTAGGTTATGCTACTAGTCTATACCCCCCATAATAGTATGACCAAAAGATAAACAAAGTCCTATACTACTCTAAGTGTCTCTCCAACACCAAACGACACTTATAACTAGTCCATCCTTAACCTTGTCGTCCATCCTTTAAAAACCAAAATGATTTCCATTGACAGGGGCATGACAACCATGATTGCCCAATCAATTTCCATTACCATGACATAACTCAAATTGCCTCTGCAAAACACATGTTAGTCATAGTAATCTCATGTCATCATTAATCACTGAAACCCAACTGGGGGCCTAGATGCTTTCAATCTTCCCCTTTTTGGTGATTGATGACAACACAACCTCGAGTATGTAAAAGAGACGAGTGAGGTTTTCAACATGCTTGATTCATATAAGCTTTTGACAATAGAAACAAAAGGATTAGGCATGCTTATATGACCTAAGCCAACATGGTGTACTCAAAAGATATGAATTAAGTATGAGTACATGAAGTAAAGCTCATTTGAATCGGAGTCAAACACGGAACCAAAGCCAATGAGCATAACCAAGTGACATGATATATATAAAACAATGTAGAGAGCACACATGTCACATAAGTCTTACCATCACATGTATATAATACAATGCATGAAAGTAAACATGAATGCATGAAGTATCACGCACGAAAGACCAAAAGAATCAAGTCCATCTCACACGCTCCTGCTAAATCTAACATACTCGGTCCCTAACATACTCGATCCCTCTACCCCTTTGGCGTCAAGCACCAAAACCTAAAGGTCAGACAGTGGGACAGGAGCAATCAAGTTAGGCACTGAGGTGCGGTGAGAGACCTAGAAATGAGCTGCATCATCCTCTCACCCTAAACTCAGAGGGGACTGACTCTCTATAGCTGGAAGTGAAGGTGAAGCGGTCTGGATCTGGTCAGTAACTAGCATGTCCTATAACTCTATAGGTGTCACTGTAGGAAGGGGAGCCACATCTACTGTTGTCGCTGTCGGTGAAGCCTCAAGTGTAGGAGTGACTGTCTGAGGTGGCTCGGATGATACAACAGACAACAAAATTATCTTGGTAGTCCTAATAACTAGAGCAACTATGGTAGGGATAGAGACTCAGAACACTGGAGGTGTAGGCTACCCTATAAGCTCACTGAAGGTAGTGCCGAGACTCCTAAAGACTGGGGTGTCCGTCACTTACGCTGAAGAAGTTTGAGTCGAAGTGAAGCCCATAACAATAGGAGTAAAGTGCGGACCCTGAGCTATCCCTGGTGAAGCAAACCACTAAGACACCTGCTCTGTAGATAAGGCAAACTAAGGATCTGGTTGTCTCTGACTCGGAAGCCCTCTGGGCTATACTGCTGGAGTCACTGGAGTGGTGGTGGTAGGCTGACCTATCTAAAATGTAGACTGCTGAGGATCAACTCTAATAGTAGTGAATACATGCAGCATGAAGCCGAGTAACTGCTGCTGAATCATAAGCTGCTGCTGCTGCATGGCCTACTGTTGCCGCTAAAACTCATCCTGTCATGCCTGAACCTGAGCAAGTGCAGATGTGGTCTCCTATGCCTAGCGTGACTAGTCCTACCTCATCTGCTCAAGTATAGCTTGGAGTGTCGAGTCTGTCTACGATGGCTATGGTGGAGCTGACCTAGAGCCACTAGCCTCTTTGTCGTGTGGATGAGGTGCCATCTATAGAATTGGTTGATAGTCATCGTCTGAGCTATCACTCGGGTCGCTCTTGACCTCACTTTCTATTGTGCATCAAGCTACTCCTCTGTCTCTGCAATGCCCCTAATGATCTCATCCTACTGAGCTACTGTCTCTAGTACCTCTAGGCGATGACTTAGCTGGCGAGGTGTCCTCGCACGACTGTGATGTAGCATCTGGCTCATGTCATACTATGGAAACTCAGTACTAGCACCTGTCCACTCTGCCATTATCTCTAGGGACTTGTGTGGAACTACCTTTTAGAGTAAGAAAGTGATCCAATGAGCATAAGGTAGCAGACGGTGACCTCTAAAGCCCTCTGCTAGTGTGCCTCCATCTCTAAAAGTATCACATCCCAAATATCAAAGACAGTCTAAGACACTAGGTAATGCACTAGCTATAGCTAAATTCGAGTCAGGCCCTCACGGTAGCCCATCCTTAGAAGCAGAGTCCTCATAATAGCATCAAGGAGCCGAGCTATAGGTGTAAGGTCACATGGTGTCCTACTTGACCCCTCGACAAATGGCTCTATAAAGCACGATCTGACAAGATCTATAGGTGTCACAAGTCCGCCATGAGGGCATCTCGAAGGCCCTGTCTATCCATAGCATGCCTCGTGAAGACGAATAGGTGACTCTAGAATCCTCAGTATCTCTCTAACCCTCATGCTCTAGAGCCTATAGTTACGCCCTCAAAAAGCAAAATGAATAAACCTATGTCTCAGGTCAATCCACAGGGAGGAGTAGAACTCATGGACCCAAGATGGTAGATACCGACCAGTCCGTCCAAGGAGATCTAACAAGCTTGGCAGATAAGTGAGGTGAGGACGGATCTGCTCGCCTGTAGCTACAACTAGAGACTCTAAGGAGTAGACCTATTGAGATATGAAGGCAACATAGCTGTTGAGATATGCACTATAGAAGTCCTCTTGCAACACGGTGTAGAAGTGCTCTGAGGCATGCTCATCCCACCTCAGCGAAAACCAATCCTCAAACTGTACGAACCATAGATGCTACACCTGTCTAGCTATGGCTACCCTTAGGTCAAGGTGAACAACCGACGGTAGACCCTATGGTCTAGGAGGTGGACGAGAGCCCTACCTCTATGTTTGAGGCCTCGATGACACCTGAGTGCGTGTGCGACTAGAGCATCGAAGCTATGGCTATGTTGCCTGCTCTGCCTCCTCAACCTGCTCTCCCTGCTAAGCATCCTCTGTCTGCTCCGCTGACTATGTCTGCTACTCAGTCACCCCCTGAGTCTGATTCTCCTCTAAAGAGACACGCCATTCTCCAAGCATGATGGTCCTAGGTGGACTACCAAGACTAGCCTCAATCCTCTCGACGGCGGTCGTCTGAGCTAGTGGCAACTGATCACCTATGTGAATGCCACTGCTAGATCCATCTATCTCGGCTCGCTCTACGGAGGCTACCACTGCTGCCTCTCTCTCTGCCTCAACATCATCTCTCTTGTGCTTCTTCTTTGTAGTCTTTTTCACCTTTCCTTTTTGAGGTGAGGCGGAGGCGTTGGATCCTCATCGTCAGGACCACCCCCGACATTCTTACAACATGCCATCTCTGAAGCTAACAAGAATCACTACCACTGACAAGAAACAACTGCCAACTGACACTCATGAGGCTTGGCCTCAATCCATACACGTGAGCTTGGCCCCGAGTAAAGCTACCACTGTCAACTACCAAGCAACCTCAAGCACACCGACTCACTGCATAGATGGAATAGATGGATATAAATAAGAACATTATGTAACTAGAGATAAGAGAGTAATCCTATTGGAGCAAGCAATTGGGTAAGAGATAGAAGAATGTCTTGCTAACTGGAAAAACTCCAATGAAAAGATGAGTATACTGAGCACAATGGGGCACCACAAGGTCACGACAAGGATACAATGGAAAGGCACTGCCGGCCAATGAATTTGGGAGAGCAGCTACTCTGGAGGATGAGTAAGGCCAGGGTGGGAGCGTAGGAGAGAGTGGTGACAACGGCGAGCTGGTGCGGAGAAGAACTCCGACGGTGGTGATGAGCCAAGCACAGGCACAACGAGCAGCGTCACGGCATGGTGAGTGGAGGCGCATGCACAGGTGCGGTGATGGAGATGTAGGCATGGTGGGTGCAAGGCGGTGTGGATGCAGGCACGGTGAGGGCAAGGCAGCGTGGATGCAGGCGTAGGCACAGCGGTGGAGATGTAGGTGCGATGAGGGCAAGGCGGCGAAGTGAAATAAATGAGCCCCCTCGTGATTGTTACAGAAGAAATGGATCTAATCCACATGAGTTGAAGCGACCAGACATGCCGATGAAAACAACTAGACACAGAGAACTAGAGTCTGGTCGAGTATAGAGAGGTCCAGAAACGCCCAAATGTTGAACGGACGCGTCCGATGCACTGTGACCGGACGTAGCTCTGAGTCCAATCCTTTCTTGTTAACTTCCTCGTGTTGACCGGACGTGGATTCAACTTCACCCATGATGCGCGCAAAATACTATTCATCTTTCGGTCTTTCTTTAGCAACCGTATCTCCTCCTAATGTATTGACCAGACGCTGCAACAGGTGAGTCCGGTCCCTACATCTGGTCCCTCTTTAACTACAGATACTCCTCCTTTCTTCGCGATGCTTTCTCCCAATCAAGTCCCAAACTTCAATAAGACTCAAATAAACACCAATTGAGACTGATACGAGAGACCTCTCTCAAACCCTCAAGTTTATCTAAATATTTTGCCTTCGGCAATAATTCTTTTTAAGAAAATAAACAACAAAAGGGGTGAGGAGCACCATGTGACCACACAAGAGGGTTTTATGACCAATAGGAGCTTCAAATGCTCTCCCTATTTGTGGATAAACACAGCGGGTGCTCAAAAGATAACAGAAAAGAAACGATAAAGCAACACACATGCACATGCAATGCAACACTTGAAAGTAAGTCTAGTTGATTGTCAAGTTTAATCCAAGGTTAAGCTTCTTCACACACTTTTTGGCGGTTATCTTAACCATGTTAGACAAGCCCTAAGTGCATTACTAAAAATTAAACATATTTTATATTACAATGCAATGCAAGGGACAACACAAGCTCATTTTTTAGTGAAGTTACTAAAGTCAAGCACATTTAGCTCATTCCTCCACCGACAAAATGTAGCCTCATCCAGCGGTTTAGTGAAGATATCCGCCAATTGATCCTCGGTCCTTATACCTTCTAGTGATATATCATTTTTAGCAACATGATCTCTAAGAAAATGATGGCGGATATCTATGTGCTTGGTGCGAGAGTGTTGAACTGGATTATTAGCAAGCTTTACCGCGCTCTCATTGTCACAACTACACCATAGTCTAGAAGAATTTGCTTCATTTAAAGAATTTGTGCACAACAAGCACCCATGGCAATGTACTCCACCTCGGCGATGGACAATGCCAACTAGTTGGAATCTAGCTGGAATCTAAGACACTAGTGACCTACCAAGCAAATGGCACCCTCCGGATGTGCTTTTTCTATTAATTTTGCAACTGGCATAATCCGAATCGGAATAGCCAACTAGTTGGAATCTAGCTTCTTTGGGATACCAAAGACTAATGCTTGATGTGTGTTTAAGGTACCTAAGGATTCTCTTAACAGCAACCATGTGAGCCTCCTTAGGATTAGCTTGAAATCTAGCACACATACACACACTAAATATGATGTCGAGCCTAGATGCGGTCAAATATAATAAACTATCAATCATAGAATGGTAGAGAGTTTGATCAACTGATTTACATCCCTCATCTAGGTCAAGATGTCCATTAGATGGCATTAGTGTCTTGATTGGCTTACATTCATCCATTCTGAACCTCTTGAGAAGGTCCTTGGTATATTTTCTTGAGAGATAAAAATGCCCTCTCTCATTTGCTTGACTTAAAAACCAAGAAAGAATGTAAGCTCTCCAATCATAGACATCTCAAACTCCTTTGATATCAATTCACAAAACTCTTTGCAATAGTCTTCATTTGATGAGCCAAATATAATATCATCAACATATACTTGACAAATAAAGATCTCTCCATCAAACTTCTTGTTAATAATGTGATATCGACCTTCCCAATGGTGAAGCCCTTCTTAATGAGGAAATCTTGAAGGCGCTCATACCAAGCTCTTGGGGCTTGCTTAAGCCCATATAGTGTCTTGGACAACCTATAGACATGATTAGGATATCTAGGGTCTTCAAACCCGGGAGGTTGATCAACATAGACTAGTTCATTTATAAAACAATTTAAAAATGCACTTTTAACATCCATTTGATATAATTTCATTTTATGATGGGATGCATATGCAAGAAGGATACCAATGGCTTTAAGTCTTGTAACCGGTGCAAAGGTCTCTCCAAAATCCAACCCTTTAACTTGGGAGAACCCCTTTGTAACTAGCCTTGCCTTATTCCTCACAATGATGCCTTGATCATCTTGTTTGTTGTGGAACACCCACTTTGTTCCAATGACTCTTGCATCTTATGGTCACCCTTCAAGTGTCCAAACTTCATTTTGAGTGAAGTTGTTCAACTCTTCATGCATGACATTTATCCAATCCGGATCTTGAAGAGCTTCTTCTACATTTTTAGGCTCAATGCAAGAAACAAACGAGTGATGTTCAATAAATGAAGCAAGTTTTTGAGAGCGAGTCATTACACCCTTTGAATGACTCTCTATAATGATATGCTTGTAGTAGGGGTGAATTTCTTCTATCAACCACTTGAGAGGGAGGTTTTGGAGCATCAACATCTTGAGCTTGTGCCACCATTTGATCATGGGAGACATGAGTATCTTTATTTTCTACTCTCCCATCTTTATCATCATCTTGTGGCACATTTAATGAAGATGGTGAATTAATCACTTGTATATCATCTTCATCATCTTTGGGCTTGATGTCTCCAACCAGAATGTTCTTCATGGCCTCTCTCAACGATTCATTACCTACATCATTAAGATTCTCATGTGCTCCTTGGGAGCCATTAGATTCATTAAATTCCACATCATATGTTTTTCAACCAAGCCAATGGTATGATTAAATACTCGATATGCTTTGGACTTTGATGAGTAACCAACAAAAAAACAATATCACAATATCTTTGAAACTTCCCTAGGTGTTGCCGCTTCTTGTAGATGTAGCATTTGCAACCAAACCCCCGGAAAAATGATACATCTGGCTTCTTCCCATTGAGCAACTCATAAAGGATCTTGCTAAGAAATTTTTGAAGAAATAGACGATTGGATGCATAACATGTGGTGTTGATAGCTTCTACCCATAGAGCTTCGGATGTTTTGTACTCATCAAGCATTGTTCTCGCAAGGATGATAAGTGTCTGGTTCTTTCTCTCTACTACACCATTTTGTTAAGGAGTGTATGTTGCAGAGACCTCGTGCTTGATCCCTACTTCATCACAATATGCTTCAATGTTTGTGTTGTCAAATTCTTTTCTATTGTCACTTCTTATCTTCTTGAGCTTCATATCAAATTTATTTTGTGCTCTCTTGGCAAACTTCTTGAAACATGTGGCCACTTCAGTCTTGTCATGAAGGAAGAACACCCAAATATATCTAGAGTAGTCATCAACTATCACAAGATAATAGAGATTTCCTCCCAAACTCTTGTAAGTTGTTGGTCCAAATAGATCCATATGAAGAAGCTCTAGCACTCTTGTTATTGACATATAAGCTTTTGTTAGATGAGTGTTTGCAACTTGCTTGCTGGCTTGACATGCACTACAAAGCTTGTCTTTCTCAAATTTCACATCCTTCAAACCTCTCACCAATTCATTCTTCATTAGCTTCTTGAGTGAGCACATCTCAACATGTGCAAGTATTCTATGCCATAGCCACCCAAGTGATGTTTTAGTGAATAAGCATGTCTTCAAGTTTGTATCTTTGAAGGTGAAATCCACTAGATATAGGTTGTTGTATCTAAAACCCTTGAATATAACTTGATCATCATCTTTCTTTGACACAACCACTTCCTTCTCAGTAAACAAACATTGAAAGCCAAGATCACACAATTGACCAACATATAGCAAGTTGAAACTCAATAAAGCAATATATAGCACATTTGATATTGAATGATCATTTGATATTGCAACTTTGCCCAATCCTTGAACTTTGCCCTTTGAATTATCACCAAATGTAATCCTTTGTTGACCATCTACTTCTTCATTTAGTAAGGTGAACATACGAGGATCACCGGTCATATGTTGAGTGCAACCACTATCAATAACCCAATGACTTCCACCGGTCTTGTAGTTCACCTACACACAAGAGATCAAGCTTATTGTTTAGGGACCCAAACTTGATGAGGGCCCTTGACTTTCTCAACTAGTGACTTTGCAACCTAAATTTGCTTAGGCCTATTCTTGTTGGGTGGACCTAAGAACATAACTTTCATTTTTCCACTAGAATCATTTCTAAGCATGTAGTGAGCATTGAAGGCAAAGGGTCTAGCATGCTTGGGCAAGGGTTGTAGTGGTAGAGTTTGACACTCATGAGCAAAGTGACCTTCTTGTCCACACTCAAAACATCTCTTTGGCTTAGACTTTGACTTGTATTGTTGTTCATGTTGAGCTTGAGCTTTTTTCTCTTGATTTGCCAAGTACCCAATACCACTTCTATCCATCTTCATCACGGTGTTCATGAGTAGCTCACTTTGAAGATATTAGCCTCTTATGAACTTGCTCAAACCGGTCTTGAGTTGTTCTTTCTCCAACTTGAGCTTCTTGTTTTCTTCTCTAAGTTCATCATGATTTTTATCCATCTTGAGTCTCTTGTTCTCTTCTTTAAGCATCTCATTCTCAAGAGCTATATCATAATCATTGTCAATATTCTCTATCATAATTGTGTTGGTGGTTGATAGCTTTTCAAGATCTTTCTTGAGCTTTTCATTCTCATTCTTGAGCTTGACATACTCATCATAGTAGTCGGACTCAACCACTTTCTTACCTTTTTCTACTAGAACCTTGCTCAATGCTCTCAACAATTAAGTCATCACATGATATAGCTATATCAATCTTAACAACATTGTTAGTAGCATCATGTGGCTCTTTGAATAATAACTCATGAGAAAGAACAAGATTGTCATGATTAATCTTGAGATTGGCGTACTCTTCTTTTAGCAAATTGTAACTAGTGATGAGCTCATTATGTATCCCCTCAAGTTTACCATGTTTTTTTTCTCTAAGCTCCTTTTTAGAGGATTTGAGCTCCTTAAGTTTGGATGACACAATTTTATTTTCTTCTCTAAGCTCAACACTACCTTTTTCGGTTATGTCATACTTTGCTCAAAGTGAGTCCTTCTCAAGTTCTAGCTTTTCATTTTTAGCTCTTGTCTTTCTAATGATTTTAGTGTATTGGTTTAGCAACTTGACAAGATCAACTTAAGAAGGTAATTCAATTTTTTCATCACTATCACTACCACTTTCATCATTGCTAGCATTATCATCATCATTTTGTACCTTTCGTTCACCCTTGGCCATAAGGCATCGGTGTGTAGAGGATGATGGCGGCGGTGTTGGTGAAATAGTGAAGAATCAATCACAAGAGCGGCCATCTTCTCCTTCTCATTCTCACTTTCATCATTGGATGAGCCACTTGATGATTCAATGTTCGTAAGCCAATCATCAACAATGTATGCCTTGCCATTCTTCTTCTTCTTATGAAATTCCTTCTTCTTGCCATCCTTCTTCTTATATGGCTTGTTCTTCTTCTTCTCATCATCATCTTCATCACTTGAGTCATCTTTCTTGCCCTTGTACTTCTTCTTATACCTGTCTTTCTTGGGTTTGGGGCATTGATGAGCTAGATGACCAAGTTCTCCACAATTATAGCAATCCATTTCGAAGATGGGCTTCCTTCTACTACTAGTGAAGAATTTCTTCTTCTTGCCATCAAACTTGACACCATTCTTGTTTAGCTTCTTGAGCATCTTGGTAGTTCTTCTCACCATAAGAGCAAGACTTGCATCATCAATCTCATCATCACTTGAGCTATCATGACCAACTCTTGCTTTTCCCCTCTTCTCTTGGCTAGTATTGAATGCCAAATGTTTCATGTTGGTGGAAGAAGAGCTATCTTGTGGAGTGATGTGCATGTACCTCTCATGGGTATTGATCTTTCCTAATATTTGAGTTGGTATAGCGGTGGAAAGATCACCTTGATGAAGCACCGTCACAATATGCCCATACTTGTCAATGGGGAGAACACTCAAGATCTTTCTCACAACATCGGATTGTTGTATTTGTATGAGTCCAAGCCCATTAACTTCCTCTAAAAGAACATTCAAGCGTGAATACATCTTATTGGCACTTTCTCTAGGAAGCATCCCAAATGAATTAAGCTTTTTCATCATAAGATGATAGAGTTCCTCACACTCACTTTTGGTTCCCTCATGGAGCGCACAAATGTCCGACCATAGTGTATGGGTGTCTTTATGGTTCCGCACACGGTTAAAGACATCCTTGCAAAGGCCTGTAAAGAGAGTGTTTCTAGCCTTTGCATCCACTTCTCGTAGTTAACCTCATAACCTTGAAGGTTGGCAGGATCCTTAGGTTTTGGGAAGCCTTGTGAGGTGGCTCTAACAACTCCAACATCTAAAGCATCTAGGTATGCCTCCATGTGAATTTTTTAATAAGGAAAATCATCTCCCTCAAAGATAGGAGGGGGTCCATCTATGTGGGACATCTTACTCTAGGCGGTTAAGCCTAATTTAGGGAGCACGAGGCTCCAATATTAATTGGAAGGATCAAGATGCCCAAGAGGGGGTGAATTGGGCTAATTCTATTTTTTTGTAATAATTAAGCCCTACACTTAGCTCATTTCACCCCTTATGACTAGAATGTGTTTCTATTATTCTACCGTACAAAAGTTTTGCATCCTAGGTTCCAATCCTCCTCTAGCATGACAATTCTAGGAATCTAAAGACATGAAATGAATTGCTCAAATGTAACTGATCAAAATAAAGAGAGGGAAAGGAATGCAGCGATGTTTTCCTAAGGTATCAGAGAGTCGCCACTCTCCACTAGTCCTCATTGGAGCACCCACACAAGGGTGTAGCTCCCCCTTGATCCACGCAAAGATCAAGTGCTCTCTACAGGCTAATTCTTTGACACTCCATCATGATGAATTGCCCACAACCGCTCACAACATGAAGTGGGTCATCCACAAACTCCACCAGATGATCACTAAGATCCCAACCACCAAGCCGTCTAGGTGACGGCGATCACCAAGAGTAATAATCACAAACTCTCACTTGACCAAGACAAGCCTAATGAGAAAGGTGGATGCACACTTGCTACTCCCTATGCACTAATGAGGTCCTTAATCTTGGATTATCAAATCTCAATCACCCCACTAGGGTCTTGCTCTCCCTTGCACTCCAAAGATGTTTCTCAGCTGAACAAATGGGCAAGAATCCTCACATGGATGAGTGGGATATGTATTTATACCCCCCATTCAAAACATAACGGTTGAGGTCCAACTCAGTAAGTATCGGGTGATCGGACGCTCTGGTCAAGGTGACCGGACACACCAGTCAGTGTAATACGTTAGCATGTCAGAAAGAGTCGTTTGCTCTGACTGGACTTTGGCCTACATCCGGTCAGCACCAATCGGATGCATCTGGTCATCAAAAACCCTCTCTAGAACCTTATTGTTGTTGACCAGACGCTGGCACATAGAGTCCGGTCATTTCTCTGTTCAGCGTCTGGTCCATGATCAACAGCTTGTCCACACTGCTCCAGATATGACTAGCGTCGCATGTGGTGAGCACTGGTGTCTAGCGTTCGATCGCACTCTGACTGCTGCTACCATTCAAATGAACTGATCAGACTCTCCAAGCTGTGTCTGGTCACAACCAAACTAGCAACCGATCAGTCATTTAATACTCTGTTTACTTCCAATTTAAAATTCTTTATGAATGAAGTTGACTTCTATCGATCTTAGGCCTATTCCTGAGCTACCTAGTGCTAAGTTTGATAAGTGTGCACCACACCTAATCCATTAGACTCACCTAGATTAAGCTACTAGTCCACACCCCCCATAATAGTATAGCTAAAGGAAAAACAAAGTCCTATACTACTCTAAGTGTCTCTCCAACACCAACCGACACTTAGAACTAGTCCGCTCTTAACCTTGTCTTCCATCCTTTGAAAACCAAAATAATTTCCATCGACATGGGCATGACAATCATGATTGTCCAATCAATTTCTATTACCATAACATACCTCAAATTGCCTCTGCAACACACATGTTAGTCATAGTAATCTCATATCATCATTAATCATAGAAACCCAACTGGGGGCCTAGATGCTTTCACACTCGAGGAGGAGCGCCCTCCACTAGCCCTAGGTCGCTCGATGACCTCAACGTTGAGACACTCACACTCCGCCTTGAGCCCATGCTAGGCTCAAACCCCATGGTGAGTAACATAGATATTATTCTTTACTCACTGTTTAACACCTTTTGCCAGCTCTTCAGAGGGACCCTGTTGTCCCCACCATGACCGCCATACGACTAGTTCCCCTATGGCTTCACGTCCCCTGTGGATGCGTGCACATAGGGGCTTTGGAGGATGCAGACGCTGCCCCCTCTCACATCCAAGTTCATGGGGATGGCGGGCTATGGCCCCACCTCCTTCCATGACCTCATCAAAGATGAGGTCAAGAGCGATAGCTCTAGCATCGGTAATGTCATGGCACCTGGCCACCCTCTATCCTAGGAGTGTGCTATGGCGGATGCCTCGAGATAGCTACCAGAGGTGGTGGAGTCTCTGCAGACTCACACCCCTTCGAACTCTCATGCGTAGGCCCTAGTGCATGCATAGGAGCATGGCGAGGAGTTACAACAAAGGCAGCAGAGCCAACCACCACCTGCGCTGGCATGCCTAGTGTAGCACGCTGCGCCACATGCATGTACCTAGTGAGCAGTGCTCGAGGTCATGCCCGTTAGGTCCAGCGTAACATCCTAGATGAACGGGATGATCCCCATCAGTTTGCTCAGGCTAGCCAGAACATCACTGCTACGGCCATGCTTCTGCGCGTCCACCCCGATCCTGCTGACCCCTAGGAGTAGGCAATCCACTAGAACCTCCAAGTGCTGGTGGAGACTGCTGCCATTCAGCAGGCGGAAAGCTCCATGTCATGACACTGGCTTGTGACCTCTTGCCTAACCAGGGGACTAGGGCTACACCAGTCGAATCACTTCATCCACTCACCACAGCAGTTGTTGGGCCTAGAGCAAGAGGTCGCGGCTATGTCATAGCCCAACCCAGCGCTCGCTCCACACCAACCACCTATGTGCGAATGGCTTGGGCCGAACCATGATGCTCGCAGCGTCATCAATAAGCAACGCCATGCCCTGCATGATGATGACGTGCATCGAATGGCGGCGAGAGCAGGTGGTGTAGGCCCTAGCCTGACCATCAAGGAGTGTAAGGACACACACCCTAGGCATGGAGGCTGACCGAATGACCAGAGCCCTAGCCCAGATGGCCCGGGGCCATGGGCCTTTGGTCACCGCATCTCGAAAGCATCGTTCCCACTGTGCTTCCGACTACCCACCAATATCACCAGGTACACCAGAGAGACAAACCCCGGTATATGGCTCAAAGACTTTGGCTTGCCTGCTAAGCCGGAGGAATGGACGATGACTACTTCATCATCCAGTACCTCCCCATCTAAGTGGGGAGCATGTTCGAGCATGGCTCGAATTCCTTCTGCTCGACAGCATCCGTGACTGGGCAGATCTCAAGAGGGTCTTCGTTGGAAATTTCCAGAGGACGTATGTCCATCCTAGGAATTTATGGGACCTCAAGAGCTATAAGTAGGAGCCTAGTGAGTCCCTGTGGGATTACATCTGTAGGTTCTCAAAGCAGTGGGACTCCCTTCCTGATGTCGTCGATGCGGACGTCGTCAGCGCATTCCTCTTTGGGACAACCTACAAGTCCCTGATCCACAAGTTCAGCTATGTGAAGCCTCGTACCACCCGTGACCTGCTCGACATCACCACGAACCACGCCTCTGGCGAGGAGATGGTCGGGGCAGTCTTCAGCAGCGGTCGAGACAGGGGCAAGACCAAGTGCGAGGACTAAGGAGAGTGCCCCTCCACACAAAAGGGCAAGAAGAACAAGAAGGATCGGCGTCGACCGGCCAACCCAGCTTTGGTCACCATGGCCGACCACGTGGGCAAGCAGTCCTAGCAAGGCCAGCCCAACCACTTCGACAAGCTCATGGAGAGTCCATGCACCAACCATGCCTATCCCATCAAACTCCTCTACAAGGATTGTGAGCTCCTAAAGCGCTTCCTGTGGCAAGCCTCCTAGCCAAAGGAAGGGAAAGGCAAGGAGGAGGTGGCCAAGAAAGGAGGTGTGGCGGGCAAGGATGAAGACGGCTTCCCCAACCCCGAGGAATGCCTCATGATCTTTGGGGGATCCAACGCCATCCACTCCAAGCGCCAGCACAAGGTATGCTATAGAGAGGCATGTGCCACCGAGTCATCCATCCCCTCCTTCCTTAGCTGGTCTAAAAGGTCCTAATGTCTAGAGGGGGGTGAATAGCCTGTTAAAAATTTCTACAACAACACTTAGCAAACCAGTTAGACAATTATGAGGTGAAGCAAGTGTTGCACTAGCCTACTAAAATTGCAAGCCACCTACCACAATTCTAGATTCTATAGTCTCTATCCACACAATGGCTATGTCACTACACTAAGTTAGTGTGCTCTCAAAGGCTAACTAAAGAGCCACACTAACCAAACTAACAAGCTCTCACGACTAGCTGCACTAAAGAGCTTGACAACTAGTTTACGGTAATGTAAAGAGAGAGAGAGCAAGATGGTTATACTGTTGAGTCGAGGAATAAACTAATCAATCACAAGAATGAATACCAATCACCTCGAAATCAAATGTTGACACAATGAATTTTTATCGAGGTTCACCTTCTTGCTAGCAAGCTGGTCCTCGTTGTGGTGATTCACTTACTTAGAGGTTCACATGCTAATTGGCATCATATGCTAAACCCTCAATAGGGGGCCGCATAACTAATACAAGATGATGATCACACAAGCCACGAGCAATTTACTAGATTACCTTTTGGCTCTCCACCAGGGAAAGGTCAAGAACCCCTCACAATCACCACGATCCTTGCTGCTCCAAGCCATCTAGGTGGCGGCAATCACTAAGAGTAACAAGTGAATCCCATAGTGAAACACAAATACCGAGTGCCTCTAGATGCACCGTCTGTGAAACTCTCTAGATGCAATGAGTTAGAGCATCTAGTGGCACTTTGATAACCGTATTTTGATATGAGTTTCACCCCTCTTAATAGTATGGCTATCGATCCTAAATGTGATCACACTCACTAAGTGTCTTGATTACTAAAACGAAAAAGTTCCTATCAAGTTTCACCTTTCCCTTGAGCTTTTTGTTTTTTTCTCTTTCTTCTTTTTCAAGTCCAAGCATTTAATCGTCACCATGCCATCACCATCATCATGATTTTCACCATAGCTACATCACTTGGAGTAGTGCTACCTATCTCATAATCACTTTGATAAACTAGGTGAGCACTTAGGGTTTCATCAATTCACCAAAACCAAACTAGAGCTTTCATGGTCGGACTGCCCGATCACTTTTGATCAGAGAGACCATCCTTCCCACATCGCCCAAATAGGTCGCTACCCACTCATCACCGACCCCATCATCCACAAGAAGTGCCTCACCAAGGTGCTGATGGACAGAGGCAGTGGCCTCAACATTCTCTACGTCGACACCCTCGACGCCATGTGCATCCCTCGGTCGAAGCTCCGTCCAGTGAGCTCTCCCTTCCACGGCATGATCCCGAGGACGCAGGCATACCCACTCAGGTAGATCAACCTAGCCGTCATGTTTGGCGACTATGCCAACTTCCGCTCAGAGGTCCTAACCTTCAAGGTAGTGGACTTTCTAGGGTCCTACCATGCTATCTTGGGGCGGCCATGCTACGCCAAGTTCATGGTGATCCCCAACTACACCTACCTCAAGCTGAAGATGCCAGGGCCGAACGGTGTCATCACCATAGGTAGCACCATCTCACATGCCTACACATGTGACCATGTTTATTATGAGCTTGCCACTACCATCATCAACTCCACCGAGCTCTCGGAGCTCGGGAATTTGGTGACTCCAACAGTCCCTGACCATAACGGGCAGACCTCCTTAGGCACCTTCCTTCCGACCGAGATAACCAAGGCAGTGGAGATCAACCCCAGCAACCCAACCAACAAGGTGCGGATTGAGACCAAGCTCCTAGCCAAATAGGAAAGCGAGCTCGCTGACTTCCTATGCATAAATCGTGATATCTTCGCGTGGAAGCCTTCTAACATGCCGAGCATACCAAGGGAGGTCGCCGAGCACACACTACGCATCATCCTAGGCTCAAAGCCTACCAAGCAATGCCTATGTCGCTTTGATGATGAGAGGCGCAGGGCCATAGGCGAGGAGATCGCCAAACTTCTGGCATACGGATTCGTCAAAGAGGTATACAACTCTGATTGGCTAGCTAATCCTATTCTTGTGAAAAAGAAGAATGGGAAATGGGGAATGTGTGTTGACTATATTATCCTCAACAAGGCGTTTCCAAAGGACCACTTCCCTTTACCACACATAGATTAGATAGTCGACTCCACCTCAGGGTGCAAAATTCTCTCCTTCCTGGATGCCTACTCAGGCTACCACCAAATCATGATGAAAGAGTATGACCAGGTCATGACTTCATTCATCACCCCATATGGTTTGTACTCTTACATTACGATGCCTTTCGGTCTAAAGAACACTGGCACCACCTATCAATGGTGAATGCAGCGATGCTTCGTCGACCAAATTGACCCGCCCGACCAACCTGACCGAGTCGAGTGGCCAAAACTAACAATCGCCGTTTATGTAGATGACATAGTGGTGAAAACAGCTCAAGCTAGCGACCTGATCACAAACTTGGCCACCACATTTGCGAACCTCCGAAGGTTCAACATCAAATTGAATCTCAAAAAATGTGTTTTTGGGGTTTAAAAGGGGAAGCTGCTCGGATACATCATGTTCAAGCGCGACATCACAGCCAACCCTGAAAAAATCACGACCATCTCCAACATGGGCCCTATACACAATGTCAAGGGCGTCGAGGCTCACTAGCTGTTTGGCCACCCTGAGCCAGTTCATCTCCCGACTAGACGAATGGGTGATGCCTCTCTATAGACTTCTCAAGAAGATAGACGCATTTGTCTAGACAAAGGAGGCACAACAGGCTTTGGTAAGCCTCAAAGCATCACTAGCATCGACTCCAATCCTCGTCGCTCTCGAATGGGGAGAATCCCTCATCCTCTACATCGCAGCAAGCAACCATGTTGTGAGTGCCGCCCTCGTCGTCGAGAGGGAATAGCTCGGACCCCCTAAAGGTCCAACAACCAGTGTACTTCATTGGTGAGGTACTCACCGACACCAAAATTCTTCCCCTAGGTTCAAAAGCTTCTTTACGCCATGTTGATGGCTACCCGGAAGCTTCTGCACTACTTCACTGACCACGAGGTCATGGTCGTTCCTCGTACCCACTCGGGGAGGTCATCCGTAACCATGATGCCACCGACCAAATCTCTAAGTGGGCTCTCCAGCTCATGGGCCACGACATCAGGTATGTCTCCCGCACCGCTATTAAGTTTTAGGCTCTTGCCGACTTCATCGCCGAATGGACGGAAGTCCAGCCCCTGACCCCAGACGTCACCTATGAGTACTTGACGATGTACATTGATGGGTCGGTCATGGTGCCTAGCTTGGGGCCTAGAGTGGTTCTGATCTCCCAGATAGGAGCAGGCTCCGCTACGCGATCCATCTCCATTTTTTAGCCTCAAACAATACCACAGAATATGAGGCCCTCATCAATGGACTACGCATCACTGTCAAGCTCAGCACCACGTAGCTGTATGTCCACGGCGACTCAGAATTGGTCATCGACCAAGTTATGAAGGAGTCCTCCTACAAGATCCCTCTCATGGCGGCATACTGCCAGGAGGTGCACAAGCTCGAGGACTAGTTCTGAGGGATCGAACTACATCATGTCCCTCAAAAGGACAATGCCACCACCAACTTTCTCACAAAATTGGCGGCTAGACAAGAACCGCACGCTGACATGGTCTTTGTAAATGACCTCCACGAGCCGTCTGCCCGCATCCGAGAGGATCCGATCTAGACACGCTCCAACACCAATCTAGCACTTGGGGCTTCGACCCCCCCCCAACGTGTCCTGACCCCAACCGAGTGCTTGGGGGCTCTAACCTTGGCACCTCCGTGGCAACGTCGCCCGGTGACATCGCCATGATGTCACTCGATCCAGCCAACTAGAGAGCACCACTGCTCGCTGTGGGGGTATGCCCCCCAAGACATGGGCCGCACCATCAGAGGTAGCCCAGCCACAAGATCAAGGCATGCACGGTGCTACTCGGCGTGTACCACAAGACATTGTATAGTACCAAATAGGATACTTACCTTGTAACCCTGCTCCTCCATACTATATAACGAGAGGCAGGGGTTCCCTAGCGGACAGGATACAACTAGATCTATCCACTACATCTCAATACAATACACCAAAGACACAGGACATAGGGTATTACGTCGATTAGACGGCTCGAACCTATCTAAATCGCTGTCTCTGAGCCTTGTGTCACCATCTGGTTCCTGATCACGCGCACCCCCACCGACAAATCTACCATCATGGGATACCCCTCGGTGGACTGCCAACGATATTCTGTCGATAGTTGGCATGCCAGGTAGGGGCTGTGCATGCTGATCCATAGCGAACCAGATGGCGTACCTCAAGATCAACATCATCCAGGGGCAACTCAGCATCCGGAGATTGAATCTCTATCCTTCACGCTGTCGTCGCCAAGGGCATCTACTATTTTCTACCGATCTAGTCAGTTCGCTATCCTTGAAGTTGAAGATGAAGCCAAGTGCATCACGTGTTGGCTCAGGCCCACGTGGAGCCAAGTTTGACTCTGACCTGTGCTCACGAGCCTTTGCTGTATCCGCTCCACCGAGTTCGACTCTGACCTCTAGAAGCAAAGGTGGAAGAAATCCATCTACTTGTACATGCAAGCCTCAACAGAGTCAATCAGACATGCAAGCCAAGCCAATCAATCTATACTTGCCTCACGTACATACAAAAAGACATGCAAGCCAAACCAAGATGCAACATATCAAGTTGCATATAAATACATCATGTGCAGGCTCACTTGCATCTACACCGCCGTGCAAGCTACCAAGACTTACCTATACACATGCATCCATGTATGAAGGCTACGTGTTACACCTCCATGTATGAAGCAGATTGACCGCACGTCTTTGTACGCGGACCGACACTGCCAATCTCTAACTATGTCCGTCCTACTCCAACACGAGATCAACTCCGTTCTAGCTGTCAAGTGAGCCGCTAAGCGAGTTGTCCATGTTGCCAACCAGATAATGCCATACGTCGCCGACCAAACGCTCCGTCTAAAGCTAAGTCATGCCTTAATATTTTTTCTAAATATTCTCCGATCTTTGTATATCGCCATAATGTTTCTCCGAGCTATTTTCTCCATATTTGCTCTCCAAAATGATTTTCCAAACCCCCAAACAGTCCTGTTGATGCTCGAATGCCTCTAGAGACAACCCTATCTCCGGCTCCTCCCTACACGTGCTACGGGCTCCGCGCTCTGCGTTATGGGTGGTCAGCAGCGGCTCCTTGGTCACGCCTGTTCCTCCTACACGTGCACAGGCTCCACGCTCGATGTTATGGACTATGGGCTAGCTAGGGCTGGAGACTCAGCTACACACTAACTGTTCAGGCGGTTTATATTAAACATAAATATATTTTCACGCCAACTGATCGCCAAGCTACATACGCTATTTTTTCTCTAGAGTTCATATATTTTTACATCATGTACTACCCATTCTACATATTTGTTTTGTAGGATCAGAGTCTAGGTGATTGGATCACCTGGTGCTCGGAGGACTTCTCCACCGATCAACTGGTCAGACCGCTCGGTTCATGGACTCCGTCACTGACCAATTGATCGGACTGTTCATTGGTCGCTTCTATTCAATGCTCACCTCACCACCGACCAGTTGACCTGACTGTTTGTCGCTCGTGCTTCATCGCCAGCTACGCCGGTTACTCCTTAGCGCTTGGATTCTTTATGCTCGAGGACTAAGTGGGCACACTTCACCGCACGGACGTCGTCAGCTACGTCGGTGTTTGGTCATCGCCAGCGATGCTGGGGACTCCTCTCTCCTCGGTGCTCGATCATCATCAGCGATGCCAGGGACTCCTCGCTCCTCGGTGCTCGGACATCGCCGCCTACGCCGGGGACTCCTCGCTCCTCGGTGCTCGGTCATCGCCAGCGACACCGAGGACTCCTCGCTACTCGGTGCTCGGTCATCGCCAGCGACGCTGGGGACTCCTCGCTCCTCAGTGCTTGGACATCGCTGCCTACGCCGGGGACTCCTCGCTCCTCGGTGCTCGGACATCGCCAACGACGCCGGGGACTCCTCGCTCCTCGATGCTCGATCATCACCAGCGATGCTAGGGACTCCTTGCTCCTCGGTGCTCAGACATCGCCAGCAACATCGAGGACTCCTCGCTCCTTGGTGCTCGGTTATTACCAGCGACGCTGGGGACTCCTCGCTCCTCAGTGCTCGGTCATCGCCAGTGACGATGGGGACTCCTTGCTCCTCGATGCTCGGTCATCGCTAGCGACGCCGGGGACTCCTCGCTCCTCGGTGCTTAGTCATCGCCAGCGACGCCGAGGACTCCTCGCTCCTCAGTGCTCGATCATCACCAGCGACGCTGAGGACTCCTCGCTCCTCGGTGCTCGATCATCACCAGCGATGCCAGGGACCCCTCGCTCCTCAGTGCTCGGTCATCGCCAGCGATGCCGAGGACTCCTCGCTCCTTAGTGCTCGGTCATCACCAGCGACGCTAGGGACCCCTCGCTCCTCGATGCTCGGACATCACCAGCGACGCTGGGGACTCCTCACTCCTCGGTGCTCGGACATCGCCAACGACGCTAGGGACTCCTCGCTCCTCAGTGCTTGAACATCGCCAGCGATGCCAGGGACTCCTCGCTCCTCGGTGCTCGGTCATCGCTAGCAATGCTAGGGACTCTTCACTCCTCGGTGCTCGATCATTGCCAGCGATGTCAGAGACTCCTCGGTGCTCGGATCTTGCTATGTCTCATCGGTGTGCTATCAAGCTGCTCCATGCTGTTCGGATCAGGGTGCTGATCTTGGGCAGCACATCTAGGGTCTTGATACGTGCATGTTAGACGATGTTGGCAAGCTTTTAGACTTCTTTGACGCTGCTACAAGATTCATTCTTCATCTTCCAGCAGGCTCAGGGACTAAGTGGGCACACTTCACCTTGCAATGAATGTGCTTGTTCTCATCTCGAGGCTATGCCTGGGGACTGGCTGCCTGCTCGGCTGGTCTTCTACTTTTATGACCCTGGCACCATGTGACTGTGTCACCTACTGCTAGGCTCAGGGACTAGCTATGGGGGTATGGCCCCCAAGACATGGGCCACACCATCAGAGGTGGCCCAGCCCACAAGATCAAGGCATGCACGTCGCTGCTCAGCGTGCACCGCAAAACATTGTATAGTACCAAATAGGATACTTACCTTGTAACCCTGCTCCTCTAGACTATATAAGGAGAGGTAGGGGTCCCCTAGCGAACAGGATACAGCTAGATCTATCCACTACATCTTAATACAATATATCAAAGACACATGACGTAGTGTATTACGTCGATCAGATGGCCCGAACCTGTCTAAATCGCTGTCTCTGCGCCTTGTGTCACCATCTGGTTCCTGATCTCACGCACCTCCACCGACAAATCTACCATCGCGGGATACCCCTTGGTGGACTACCGAGCATATTCTGTCGACACTCGCCTACGTCCTCGAGGAGGTTCTCCCACTAGAAAGGACTAAAATGTGACAAATCACTCGACATGCCAAGACATTCATCGCCATTAGTAATGAACTTTACAAGCAAAGTCCGTCGGGAGTGCTCATGAAGTGCATCCTGACTGACCAGGGGAAACAACTTCTCCTTGAAGTCCATACCAGAATATGTGGATATCACGTGGCCCTAATGTCGCTAGTTAGGAAAGCCTTTTGCTAAGGTTTTTACTGGCTCGCTATGCCGCGAGATGCAGAGGAGGTGGTCCACATGTGTGAAGGATGCCACTTCTATGCTCGGCAAACTCACCTGTAGGTGTAGGAGCTTTAGACCATCCTCATCACTTGGCCATTTGCAGTCTAGGGCCTCGACATGGTTGGACCCCTCAAAAAGGCCCTAGGTGGCTTCACTCACCTTCTCATGGTGGTGGACAAGTTCACCAAGTGGATAGAGGTGAAGCCCATCACCAATATCCGCTCAGAAGAGGCGGTCAAATTCTTCCTCAACATCATCTATCAGTTTGGTGTCCCTAACTGTATCATCACCGACCATGGAACATACTTCACCGGGAAGAAGTTCCTAGACTTCTATGATAGATATGACATTAGGATCGATTGGGCCTCGGTCAGACACCCGCGTACTAATGGTTAGGTCGAGCAGGGCAATGGCATGGTCCTCTAAGGACTCAAGCCTCGCATCTTTGACCGACTCAAAAAGTATGCCGAGCGATGGGTTGTAGAGTTCCCAGTGATCCTCTAGAGCCTAAGAATGACCCCAAACCGATCCACGGGGTTCACCCCTTTATTCTTGGCATACGAAGCCGAAGCAGTGTTGCCATCCAACCTCGATCACGACGCCCCAAGAGTAAAGGCCTTCGATTGAGACTGAGCTACGAAGGCTCAGTAGGACGTAGTCAACCTACTTGAGGAGGCTCGTGAGATGACCATCATCCACTCTGCTCGTTACCAGCAAACTCTTCGTAGGTACGTACCAAGGCGGGCCAGGGCAAGTATAATCAGGGGGAGGATCCTCAAGGTCAGTGATCTCATACTCTGAAGGACCCAATCAACCAAGGACAAACAAAAGCTCTCTCCACCATGGATAGGACCATACATGATGGCCGAGGTGATCTGACCGGTCGCCTATTGGCTGAAGGATGACAACAGCAACGTTCTTACTAACACATGAAACATTGAACATTTACGTTGTTTCTTTCCCTAAAGCTTGGTCTTACCGTTTATCTCCATTCAATGCTTGCTCCTACAGCGCCCTAGCCCGAGCACTCTTAACCTGGGTCGCTTAGGGGCTCCACGGGGTGCGATACCACCCTCTTTTTTTACTATTATGTAATAACACTTTTTGCCCAAACAAAAGGGCATCCCGTTCCTTTGATTACCCTATGTTACTTGCGCTTTAGCCTCCCGACCGATCACACCCTGCCACGACCTATGATTATAAGTAGCTGAGCCTCGTGGGCTACGCCCGGGTTCTTAAGGTTGCAGCCTATGGGTCAACGGGCAGGTGCAAAAAAGAAAGGACAAAAAGCAAAGCTATGCAAGGATAAAACCAAGGGTAGATGAGACAAGCTTCCCCTCACGAGTGATTTCATAACAAAATGAACTTAAAATATTCATGAATGTAAAACTATTCACATAGGGGCTCCCCCATGAATTCATCTTTTACATAAACTAACTATTCTACTCTAACTCTATTGTGGCCCCCGACTGCGTCAGTTGCCAATGCTGTTGGCAAGGATGAAGGCAGCTCGATTGTGGTTAGGACAATGACGCTCGGCTTGGCTGCGGTCGGGACGATGTTTGGCTCAGTTGGGGGCATGACGATGCTCGCCTCTGACCCGGCCTCCGCTGCCTCCATAGGCTGGATGACGTCTTCTTGGTGCACATCTACGACCATGGTCCAACAACGAGCCTCCATCACCCACTGTGCGGTGACCTGCTCAACGACCACCTATGCGTGCAGCACCAAACTTTCCCCCAGCGCATGGATCTTGTCTACGCTCCACCCATCGGCATATCCTCTATAGATGGTTGTGAAGTCCAGATCAGGGTAGTGGGTTGCCACCGAGGACAGCACCCCTGATGTCCCATAGAACATGTCATCGGAGATGAGGGCCCAAACTTCATTTGGGACCTCCGCTAGCTGGACGGTGGGTGTACTGGTGCTCGGTCCTAACCCGAACACCTCAGAGACCACCACATGTGCAATGTTGCAAAGCTGGTCAAGCTCTCCCATGAGAGCATGTCGCTCCTCAAGGGACTAGGCTAGCGCCTCTGCACTTTGACCGATTGCCGCTTTGACCGTCTCCAGATCTTGCTCCAGAGAGCCAATCTTTCCACCCAGTTCTAGAAACGCATGACAAATTTAGGAGCAAGGAAAAGAAAAATTCAAGGCATCAATCGAGGGCAGAACAGGTATGTACCGAGGTGGGTGCTTTTGAGAATAGAAAGCCCTTCCTCTTGCTGGGTCACCCTCTCGAGCAGCCGAGTGTTCGAATCCTCTGCCCCGAGCATTTGCCCCTAGAGCACAATGACCTCCTGCTCGGTGTCCGATCGGGACTTTCGCTCCACTTCCAGATCCTCTAGGGACTTCATAAGCGCCGCATCGATCGCCGCCAAGTGGTCCATCGCCATGTTGAGTTTCTGCTTGGCAGTAGTTGCCCGCTCGACCACACATAGCTCCGCCACCCATGCTCCCATCGCCTTGGCCACCTAGTCTTAGGACTCATAGCGAGCAGACTCTAGCTTGTGCCTAAGCTCATCGACCTGCCACAATGCCACTACTTCTTGATCTATTCGACTGTGCTCCTCCCAAAGAAATCAGGACTTGCGGATTGACATCATCTCCAGGTCCTATGAGACAAGAAGCAGGCATGCTGAGACAACCGTTTAAATGCCAAGGAATCAAAGACAACACCAGGAATGTAGAAAACTTACCTCTATAATGTGTGGTAGGTCGACAGTCATGGTCTGATGGATGAGCTCAACCCTCTCTACAGCCTCCTTGAACTTCGCCTTAGTAAGGGCGAGATCAGACTCCATCGACAGTCCTCTCTCCCTAAGCAGGTGCCAAAGCTTCACCTCCTCCTCGTCGCGAAGGACGAACTAGGCCTTTCCTGACTCACCGAGGCAAGGCCACACCAGCTCGCGGGTCACCCCCGACCCGCTAGAAGATCCATCCATCATAGTATCAAGCGATAATCGGATCATCACCAACTCTTAGGATGACGGGATGGCTGGTGGCTCCACCTCAGTGTCTTCCTCACCATCAAAGGGGATGTCCACCACCAGGACTCCATGGCTCACTAGCGGCTGCTCTATCTCTATCCTGGTTGTAGCTCCTTTGGCCCCTCTAGCTCTGACTAGGTGGGCAAACCATGTGCTCCTCCGCCATGTGAGACAGGAAGCCTAGCTTCCCTCCTCTCCTCCTCTACAACCGGTGATGGAGGGACCATAAGAGTCACCCCACCCCAGCCTCTACCGACACCATGGAGATCGTCGCCGTCGCCACCGCTATAGCTGTACCCATGACCGGTCAAGAAGAAATGACCCTCATTAAGGAAGGTCATGCTGCCACCAACCTACTTCCCCCACCGCTCGTCATGACCCACTGTAGGCTGGGCCATGACTCTTCTCGCACGAGAGGTGGGGAGATCTCCATACCAGCCAGAGCATGGCCGCTGCAAGAGAAGGCACAAACATAGGTTAGTCATACCCAAAAACTCAACTATGAGGGCAAAGGGAAGCATGAATACATACCTAGATGAAAGTGGTAGAACCTTGAAACCCCGACTGGCTAACGATGAGCCAACTGGATGAGGATCGCTCGGGGGTCATAGTTTGTGCCTCCTCGGATCGACCGAGGGTAGGGACGGCATGGCTGGTCCCTATTTGGCTTGTGAATGGTCACGGCCACTAGCTCGTAGCGAGACAACTGGAGCAATTGGTGGGGCATCTCCCCATTAAGGGCCATGCACGTACGTTGACCCTGAGGGAATGAGCGAATGATCGCGCTCCCCCGATTGACCAGCGTGCTCCATCACACTCAGAGCAGGGGGCTAAGAAGCCGACGATGCCTCTAAAGGGTGCGACGACCACTCCCACTTTGCCTTTTGTTCAAGGGCAGCGTCTACACTCACAGTGCGCTTCCTCGACTCAGGAACATCGCCGCATGTCTTCGTACCACACCCACAACCGACGGGCACAGTCGTAGGCTCATGGTGCTCCACCAAGGTCATGGTAGCACCTCTATCTCTGTTGTCCTCCGAGGAACTCACGTCATCACCTATCTTCGTGGGCTCCTTTGACTCGAGCTCTGCCTCCATGTCGCTCTGGCTCTCATCATCATGGACCCACCGATTGATCTCCTTCTCCTTATCAAACCTCCTCCGGACCTTCTTGGTTTTCTTTTTCTTCTTGGCAAGTGTGGCCTCCCTCTAGGTGGCTTGCCGAACCATGCCTTTCAGCCCTCTCAGAAGATGCGGCCAAGATTTATAGCCCACGAGTCCCTTCAAAACGAGCAACTCAAAATCAATCAAAACAAGAAGGAAAAGGTCACAGGAAAAAAACATACTAAATCGGATAGCTTCGTGGCATGAAGGGCTTCGGGCGTCCCTTCGAGGGAGTCTTCATCCCTCAACTGCAGTGCCCGACCAAGATAACTCCAAACTTCATATTTCGACAACTCCTCCGGCGATGCATAGTCGGGATCCATCGGGCCAAAGTATTCCCACAACGGTCATGTCCTTTCCCTCAGTGGGGCAACCCGACAGCGGAAGAAGGTGTGGAAGACCCGCAACTCATCGTGGCCATTCCGTATGGGCTTTTGAAGCTCTAGCTTGATGATCGCTAGCTTTTTCTGCTGACGGGAAGGACTCCACGTCCAACTTTCCCTCTTCTCCGGCCTCTCCCCGGTAAACATCAGGAACAACACCTCCACTGGGTTCCTAATATAGAACCACTCGCCATGCCACCCCTAGTTGGAGTCACTAGGGGAGTACATGGGGTAGGGGACCGACAACTTTGGCCTCTTCTATAGGGCAAACCCCCCAACCGGTGCAGTTCTAGGCGGTTTCCCCTCGGACAGGGCTCGCCCGATGAAGACTCACCAGAATAGATCCACATGCGGCTCCATCCCAAGGAAGGCCTCACAGACGGTGACAAAGCTAGTGATGTGCAGCCCCCTAGTTGGGTTGAGGTGCTGCAACTCCAGGCCCCACTCATTGAGGAGACTGTGCAGGAACCAATGTGTGGGGTACCCGAGCCCGTGCTCGTGGAAGGCGAGGAAGAAGGCGACCTCGTCAGCTTGGGTTCATGGAACAACCTCTAGTGCGCCACCTCCTCCGACAAAAGTAGCCCCTTCACGATGAAGTCGGCCAGCACGGCCTTATCCATGTTGGAAGGCCTCCAGTTCGACATCGCACCTTGGATTTATAAATGAATTTGTGAGTTTTTCCTCTCCCTCGCTCTGCCCTCCTCTCTCCTAGAAACCGCCGTAGCACACGAACAAGCTTGGCAAAAAGAAGGAAGGAGAAACAACAGTGGTTGAAGAAAGGGGAAAGAACGGAAGGAAAACCCTCTCCATTCCCCCTATTTAATGCAGAAAGACATGTGGTGGGACGTGGCCCTAGCTGATAGGACGCGACCTGCACAACAGGACGTTGTCTGGCTAACGGGAAATGGACTATGTGGAGCCCACCACTACCACAACCCGGGCATGGGAAACGGGGCGCAACCACATGCAAATGACCCTCCACCTTCCTAGGTAGGGTTTGGAGGGGCCCACCGATAGAATTTCCATCGAGGAGGGGCCAGCGGGTCACCCGAGTCAATCGCACGGCTAGGGCGGCTGCTGAGAGATAGGTAAGGAGCAGTGGGATGCCCCATGCGGGTTATGTCGACTCCATCACGAACGATCGACCTAGATTCCACTCGGACATATCCGATAGGAGCTCCCTGAACCTGTCACTCGAGGCATCGAGGTAACTTTATCAACCCCCGTTTTACTTTTCCAGTACACAAGCATTCATTCTCATGCATGCATTCATACATCCAAATCATTGCCTATGCAATCATTGCATCGAAACGCTTCGTGTCACGTCACGAAGCGGTAGTCGTCTCATTCGATATGAGCGGCAACCGACCGAGGTTTGAAGGCCGGCCCACGAAGGGCTCGAGGCCGCCTCACGTCAAACAGAGCCAGGGGAGAAAACGCAGATGAGCCCTAACGGCCCTCGCTCGACCCGCTCAAGTGCAAATAGGGGCTTCTCAACCTTCTCGTTCTATCCTGACCTCGAGCCGTTCCCACAGAATCTCTATCGAGGGGAGGCCATCGGGCCACCTGAGTCGCTCTTCAGAATGACTCGGGCATCTATCGGGAGGCGGGTTAAGGAAAAGTGGAGTGCCACAGGAGGGCTATGCTGACCCCATCACGAACAATGAACACGGATTTCACTCGGACATGGCCGTTAGCGAGCTCATCGAAGCCCACCACTCAAGCCATTGAGGCAAGTGGCGTCAGCTCCACCCCTTTGGTTGTGAAAACCACGGACAGGGTGACATAGAAAATCATGCGACCAGCCCGGACTAGCCCCTAGTGGCTTAGGGGCTCAAGCCGCCAGATCTCGACTCAGGAACCCGACCGACCGCACAGGTTGCGGTCAAAATGGACATGGGCGAACACCCCAACCAGAAGAGACACAAGAGTCCGTAGCCCCAAAAAAGAGTACCAAGGTGCTCAGCCTCTGATCGACTCCCTTGTTGGTCGTAGGCTCGGGGGCTATACCCATCGGGTGCGCTCGCGCGTACCCAACGGAAAACGAATTACCAGCGAGTCTCCTCCTCAGGGGCTAGGCACCTATGTCTGCACGACGTGCCTTCACGGCCTTCACGGATGGAAAATTCAACGGAGTGTCGTATAAGGAACGAAAATTGAACTCGGTGTCAAATTGGGAACGAAATTTTTTTGAGGGTCAAGAAAGGAACAGATCATTTGTCTGATGTCAAATAAGGAATTCTCTCCTCTGCAATCTGCTTGCGCTTGTAGATACTCCTTGATTAAGCTTATCGAAAGGTTGTTGAGGGCTGGAAGGAGAACAACAACAGCAAAGGACAAACCTGGCACAACAACTCAGTACTAATCCACAATTGTTTGTCTAACCCCAAAAGGTACTCCTAAGCTCACCATTGTAATACTATTAAAACAATGTTAAGTTGTTGACACTTGACAGACAGAATCGTGAACAAAGTGATGGTGTCAGCATAGTTTTGTAAATCGAGGTCGCTAACTGTTGATCCCTGACAGACTGTTGTTGTGTACGGACGACGTGACACACTGTCATAGATGGATGCTGATATGCTGGATACTGGGAATTCAGATTAGCAGGAAAGCAAGTACAGTACAGTACGCTTGCACGCCGTCAGTGCAGTAAGTGAGGCCTGTTCAGTTTCTCCCCTAAAATTTACTTTCTGTCCATCAAATATTTGACACGTACATAGAATATTAAATATAAACTAAAAAATAATTAATTATACAATTTGCGACTAATTTACAAGACGAATCTTTTAGATCTAATTAGTCCATGATTTGACAATGTGATGCAACAGTAACTATATGCTAATGACGGATTGATTAGGCTTAATAAATTCATCTCGTGGATTACTAACGGATTCTATAATTTATTTTTTATTAGTATTCGAACACTCCATGCAATATACCTATGTGACATTTGATATGACACCTCAAAACTTTACACTCTGAATTTAAACAAGACGTGTGCACATGAAAGGGGTGCTACTTTTGGTTCGTATTTGATGCATTGTTTACTACGTTTTGCATGATAACACGCTGGGAGTGGAGGAATTCTTTTGTTTATGTCAGCTGCAAATGTTGATTAGATACCGGATGGGTATATCTGTGTGTCCTGTTCGTTTGAACTTATCAGCCCGATTTATCAGTCATTGTATAATATTTTTCTTTCACAACACAACAGCATCAGTCAGACGCGGAAACCATCAGCTAAACATGTTGGTGAAGGAGGTATAATTTGTAGGAGGTAGAAACCATTAGCCGAACAGGTTAATGCAACGTGAACAGGTTGATGCAACGTGAAGGAGGTATATTCATATCCATTAGAACTTTTTTGCTTCCAAAAAAACTCATATCTATGTAGGAGGTATAATTTGTGTCTATACGTATGCCCATGCGGATGACGAATGTATTTTAGGTTGTCCATACTGAAAAATAATATGTCACATGCATCAAGCTATAGCCATATAAGCAAATTACAAATCTAAAATATGTAACAAATGTAACCAAGAAGCGATATATATGTAGTTCCTTTTATATGGCACTAGTTGGGCTTGGTTTGACCACGTTTTGGAGTACTTTTTGAGTTGAGGGGTGGCTAAACTATGGATGCATATCAGGATATACTTACCCATGGTTTTACGGACACAGATAGAATAGAACCATACCTATGCTCACAAATCCAATAGGTAAGGATTTTTGTCCATTAATTAATATGTTTATTGGTAAGAAAATTAGTCCACAACCAATATGCCCTAGTAAGGTAAAAATTCATTGGGTTTTGGGTTGCAGATACCCATTGTCGACCCTACTTGTATAGCTGTATTGTAGTAACTTTGACTATTTGTTTTTCTCTAAAAAATATCCTTACATATTTCAAAGTATATAACAAGAAAAACTATATGATATACAAGGCTAGATATATCTATAAACCTTTCTAGAAAAAAATGTTTGGAAAATGCAGTTGTAAAAGTTTAATCTCAAGTAAACGAAAATGGAGGGAAATAATAAAACTAGATTTATTTTTTAAAGAAAAAAAAGTATATTTCTCTTGGAAAAAAATAGTTTAGTCAGGGTGGTCAAATGGCATCTTAACTTTTTTGTGGCTACCTTGAATGCCACTTCTTTATGACTAAAGGAAGTAATGTAATTTTTCTAAACTCGTACTGTATCTGCATTGGAAGATTTTTTTTCTCCCGCTGAGAAGATTTGCTTCACATCTATAGCTTATGCTTGTGGAGTATTTATGTGCCAGCCAATTTTACTAACCGTTTCAGATGTAAGCAAATTTAGCACCATATCACATCAGATTTTTCCTGTCAGCAGGTGATTGATGTAGCACATGTTGGAGTTGTTCCAAATTCACTCCAGGATATAGGCCAGGCTTCTGACGGAGCGAAGCGGAGGCCCGTCGCCGGAGGCTTGGGCCGGAGCGTCCCCCTGTGTTCGGGGGGGGGGTGCGGGGGGCGGAGCCCCCCACGGTACGGTACGGTATATATACCCTTGCTAGGGTTTCGTGGAGACTTGATTCTCTTGTAAGCCGCCATAGGCGTGTAACCCAAAACTCTTGAGATAGTGAGATTGTTGCTGGCTGGTGCCCGTGGTTTTTCCCCTTCACATCGGAGGGGTTTTCCACGTTAAATCGTGTGTCTCCTCTGTGGTTTGATTCTTTACTTCATATTCCTATACGTCGTTCATAACAAGTGGTATCGGAGCTTTGGTTGCTGTTAGGGTTCATGACGACGTCGATGAAGTTCGATCTTCCGCTGCTGAACTACGACACACGGTTCTCGCTATGGCAAGTCAAGATGCGGGGGATTCTGGCGCAGACTCATGACTATGATGAGGCGCTGGATAGTTTCGGAAAGAGGAAGGCCGAGTGGACTCCAGAAGAGATCCGCAAGGATCAGAAGGCGCTCGCCCTAATTCAGTTGCATCTTCATAATGATATTTTGCAGGAGTGTCTGAAAGAGAAAACTGCTGCAGAACTATGGCTGAAACTGGAATCGATCTGTATGTCCAAGGATCTAACCAGTAAGATGCAGATGAAGATGAAGCTGTTCACCCTGAAGATGAAGGAGGAGGATTCAGTGATGAGCCACATCGCTGAATTCAAGAAGATCGTCGCCGACCTAGTGTCGATGGAGGTGAAGTATGATGATGAGGACTTAGGTCTTTTGCTGCTATGTTCTTTGCCAAATTCGTATGCAAATTTTCGTGACACCATACTTTTGAGCCGTGATGAACTAACCCTAAAGGAAGTTTATGAGGCTCTCCAGTCTAGGGAGAAGATGAGAGGCATGGTGCAGAATGACGGGACGTCGTCCTCCAAGGGCGATGCTTTGCATGTGAGAGGCAGAACTGAAAACAGATCCTCCAATGATGGCAATGATGGTAGAAAGAACTACGAAAGGAGAGGCCGTTCAAAGTCCAAGCCGCATGGTAATAAAAAGTTCTGTGTTTATTGCAAGCTGACAAATCATAATGTTGAGGATTGCAGAAAAGTACAGAATAAGGAGAAGATGAAAAACAAGTCGGCTGGTAAGGTCTCTGTTGCTGCTGCTGCGTCTGATGATGATTCTGGAGATTGTCTGGTAGTATTTGTTGGTTGTGTTGCTGGTCATGATGAATGGATTCTCGATTCCGCATGTTCATTTCATATTTGCACTAACAGAAATTGGTTTAGCTCGTATAAGTCTGTGCAGAAAGGGGATGTTGTGCGGATGGGAGATGATAACCCGTGTGACATTGTGGGGATTGGATCAGTTCAGATCAAGACTGATGATGGCATGACACGCACGCTGAAAAACGTCAGGTATATACCAGGGATGTCCAGAAATCTTATCTCATTGAGCACGCTTGATGCAGAAGGTTACAAATATTCCGGTTCAGATGGCGTTCTGAAGGTATCAAAAGGTTCTCTTGTTTGCTTGAAAGGTGATCTTAATTCTGTAAAGTTATATGTCCTTAGAGGGTGTACTTTACCTGGTTCTGATTCCGCTGTTGCTGCTATTACTAATGATGAACCTAGTAAAACTAACCTTTGGCATATGCGTTTGGGACATATGAGTCACCATGGTATGGCAGAATTGATGAAGAGAAACCTGCTGGATGGCTGCACTTCGAGTAAAATAAAGTTTTGTGAGCATTGTATTTTCGGGAAGCATAAAAGGGTACATTTCAACACTTCAGTTCACACCACTAAAGGTACTCTTGATTATGTTCATGCTGATTTATGGGGTCCTTCCCGTAAGTCCTCACTTGGTGGTGCTCGTTACATGCTTACAATTATTGATGATTACTCTAGAAGGGTTTGGCCTTATTTTCTGAAACAGAAAGATGATACTTTTGTTGCTTTTAAGGACTGGAAAGTAATGATAGAAAGGCAAACTGAAAGGAAGGTAAAATTGCTTCGTACTGATAATGGTGGAGAATTTTGTTCGCGTGAATTTAATGATTATTGCAGATCGGAAGGCATTGTTAGGCATCACACCATACCCCATACTCCACAACAGAATGGTGTGGCCGAACGCATGAACAGAACCATCATGTCCAAGGCCCGTTGCATGCTGTCTAATGCCAGGATGAGCAAGCATTTTTGGGCTGAAGCTGCTAATACTGCCTGTTACTTGATAAACAGGTCGCCTTCTATTCCACTAAATAAAAGAACTCCCATTGAGGTATGGTCTGGTACGCCTGCTGATTATTCACAGTTGAAAGTTTTTGGATGCACTGCTTATGCTCATGTTGATAATGGAAAATTAGAGCCTAGAGCTGTTAAGTGTCTTTTCCTTGGTTATAGTTCGGGAGTCAAAGGCTATAAATTGTGGAATCCTGAAACAGGAAAGACTTTTATGAGCAGGAGTGTTGTTTTCAATGAATCTGTGATGTTTACTGACAGTTTGCCCTCAGATCATGTTCTAGAAAAAGAGCTGCAACGTATGCGCATGCAGGTGGAGCATGTTGATGATGATACAGGTGTGCAGGTGGAGCCTGTTGATGAGCATGGTGACCATGATAATGATGTTGCTGAGGATGATGCTCATGATGATGTTCAGCAAACTCCTCCTATTTTGCAGTTAGAGGAGGATTTACCTATTGCTCAACGCAAGTCAAAAAGGACAATTGCACCTCCTAAGCGTCTTATTGAAGAGTGTAATTTGTCTTACTATGCTTTGAGTTGTGCTGAACAGGTGGAGAATGTTCATGAGCCAGCAACCTATAAAGAAGCTATTCGTTGTGGTGATATTGAGAATTGGATTTCTGCTATGCATGAGGAGATGCAGTCTCTTGAGAAGAACAGTACATGGGAGATTGTACCTTTGCCTAAGAATAAGAAGACCATCAGCTGCAAATGGATCTTCAAGAGAAAGGAGGGTTTATCTCCAAGCGAGCCTCCAAAGTATAAGGCAAAGTTAGTTGCTAAAGGCTACAGTCAAATTCCGGGTGTTGACTACAATGATGTGTTCTCTCCAGTGGTAAAACATAGTTCAATTCGTACTTTCCTTAGTATTGTTGCTTCACATGATCTTGAGCTTGAGCAGTTAGATGTGAAGACTGCGTTTTTGCATGGAGAGCTTGAGGAGGACATATACATGGACCAACCAGAAGGGTTCATAGTGCCTGGCAAGGAAAAATATGTGTGCAAGTTGAAGAGATCCTTGTATGGTTTGAAACAGTCCCCTCGTCAGTGGAACAAGAGGTTTGATTCATTTATGTTAGCACACAGTTTTAAAAGATCTAAGTATGATAGCTGTGTTTACATCAAGCATGTTAATGGATCACCTATATATTTGCTGTTATATGTTGATGATATGCTGATTGCTGCCAAGAGCAAGATTGAAATCACTAAGTTAAAGAAGCTATTGAGTAGTGGTTTTGATATGAAAGATCTTGGTAGTGCTAAGAAAATTCTTGATATGGAAATTAGTAGAGACAGAAAATCTGGTTTGCTATTTCTTAATCAACAAAATTATATCAAGAAAGTTCTTCAGCGTTTCAACATGCAAAATGCTAAGGTTGTTAGTACCCCTATTGCACCTCACTTTAAGTTGTCAGCTACTCAGTGTTCTAGTACAGATGCAGAGATTGAATACATGTCAAGGGTTCCTTATTCTAGTGCTGTTGGGTCTTTGATGTATGCCATGGTTTGCTCTCGTCCAGATTTGTCATATGCTATGAGTCTTGTTAGTAGATATATGTCTAATCCTGGTAAAGAACATTGGAGGGCAGTTCAGTGGATTTTCAGGTACCTTAGAGGCACAGCAGATTCCTGTTTAAAGTTTGGAAGAACTGATAAGGGTCTTATTGGCTATGTGGATTCTGATTATGCTGCTGATCTAGACAGACGAAGATCACTTACAGGTTATGTGTTTACTGTTGGCAGTTGTGCTGTGAGTTGGAGGGCTACTTTACAGTCAGTTGTTGCTTTGTCTACTACTGAAGCAGAATATATGGCTATTTGTGAAGCGTGCAAAGAATTAATTTGGCTGAAAGGTTTGTACGCTGAGCTTTGTGGAGTTGAATCTTGCATAAGTTTGCACTGTGACAGTCAAAGTGCAATTTACCTCACTAAAGATCAGATGTTCCATGAGAGAACTAAGCACATAGATATCAAGTATCATTTTGTGCGTGATGTGATTGAAGAAGGTAAGCTGAAGATATGCAAAATTAGTATTCATGATAATCCTGCTGATATGATGACAAAGCCTGTTCCTGTTGCTAAGTTTGAGCTGTGCTCAAGCTTAGTTGGTTTAATTGGATAGTCCAAGAGACTATTGTTGGCACCAGTGGTTTTCTATCTTTTGTTATGTTCAGGATGAAGGGTTGATTTATGATACAAGATGAATTTGTCTCAAGGTGGAGTATGTTGGAGTTGTTCCAAATTCACTCCAGGATATAGGCCAGGCTTCTGACGGAGCGAAGCGAAGGCCCGTCGCCGGAGGCTTAGGCCGGAGTGTCCCCCTGTGTTCGGGGGGGGTGCGGGGGGCGGAGCCCCCCGCGGTACGGTACGGTATATATACCCTTGCTAGGGTTTCGTGGAGACTTGATTCTCTTGTAAGCCGCCATAGGCGTGTAACCCAAAACTCTTGAGATAGTGAGATTGTTGCTGGCTGGTGCCCGTGGTTTTTCCCCTTCACATCGGAGGGGTTTTCCACGTTAAATCGTGTGTCTCCTCTGTGGTTTGATTCTTTACTTCATATTCCTATACGTCGTTCATAACAGCACATTAGTTTCTTTCTCACAGTAGAAAACACTGTACAAAATACAATCTCACAGTTCAGTTCTGGTTTTGGAATTACCGTCAAAATTAACACATGAAAAGAAAATTACTGTGCTCTGTTAGAACTTGGAAACGCCCCTATCATGAAAAGCCCAGAGCTACAAAAGCAAAAGGATCAAGGTCTATCCGAGCCGAGGACCATGGATGACAAGGGGTTAAAACAAACCGGCTGTCACTGGGCCCCACACTGACAGACAGGCATCCTTGCTGCTCCTGCTACTGCCACAGTCCTCAGTCATCACAGGGGAGACCGGAACCGGACTCTGGCAACGGAGGTTCACGTGAGCGCCCAAAAGGCCAGAGCGAAGCAGCCACGGGCCACGCCAGTCCAAACCCTCTTGTTCCCTCCCTCCCTCCCTCCCTCCCTCCCCGCTCGCTTCTTGCAACTCCCTCGTAAATCTGCACAGCCAGCGCGGCATTTAATGCTCTCCAACCTTTGGTCTCCCTCCCAAACGCTCCCCCATTCCTTCCATCCTATTCCCCTCTCGCCCACCAGGCCCCAGCCCACAGATGCGGCAAGATCGAATCCATGGCGAGAGCTAGCAGAAGCCGCGGGCTTGGTGCTTGAACCCTCGATCCTTGGGGGTCCCGGTTCCTTCTCCTTGCATTGATCGCGTCCCTCGACGCGAGGAGACGAGCAGAGAGGGTAAAAGGAGGGTGCTTTCTCGTGTTTCGTTCTGTCGATTCTGCGGTTCTTGGGAGTAGCAATGAGGCGGCATGGGTGGCAGCTCCCGTACCACCCTCTCCAGGTTCGTCCCGGCTGAAATTTTGCGCCTTTTTCTTGCTGGGCGTGGTTCCTTTTGTCGCCCGTGATTACTGAAGATTCGATGTCTCGCGCGCATCGCAGGTGGTGGCCGTGTCCGTCTTCTTGGCGCTGGCGTTCGCGTTCTACGTGTTCTTCGCGCCCGTCGTTGGGAGGAAGGTGTTCCAGTACGTGGTCATGGGGCTCTACACTCCGCTGGTGAGACTCGAGAGCTCCTGCTTGGCTCCTTCGATGCCATTCTGAGTTGAGTGAGCGACTGAGCGCCTTGTGTTTTGCTTGTCTGGGACCTTTTTGGATCCCCATCTAGCTGCTGGGTGATGGGCCCAGCAGTGGTTGCTGAGCTAGGGAAGGCGCCGAATTAAGTGTGGCCTGATAATCATGAAATGTGTTGCTTGGCAGTCTCGCGTATTTGTTTGGTAGGATTTCTGTACGTTTTGTTTGCTTGTTTAAGGGTGGTACATCTTAAATCGTTTTGCTGGCCTGGGCAATTCTTGTTGTGCCATCATGTGGCGTGCCTAACCCTGGAAGCAATGTCTGTTTCGTTCAGTTCAACAGCTTTGCTTCAGCCTCAATGGTTGGTTGAATTCTGGCTTGTGTCACAAGGTTAAGGACAACAGTGCATGCTTATCTGTTGTTTATCTAACACCATTGGGGAAATGTAGTTTCAGAACAAGTGGGAGCTACATGTTCGTCAGGCTCTGTGTGCCTCTTCATTTCTGTCCACATCAGCACTACTGTCTTTGGGTTGTATGCCAGAACACGTGTTTGGTTGGATTTTGTGGCTCCGTTTGCTGGAGAGTGACATGTCATAGTAGTACTTATACTAACATCGTCAGTTTCGGAATGGCCTGTAACCTTCTGATACCATGTCAATACTCTCGGTGCTACCTTGTTGTGATGATGCCAACTACTGAAATACTGTTCCGTGAAATGGGTCGTATCATCCCTGCAAATTGCTGCCCTGGATTATTCTTTTTGCTTCACGGTTGTCATGAAACCTAATTTGTTTTGAAGCTTTCTTTGCTTTTTTTTTTTAAAAAAAATGTTGTGCTTATGCTGTAACAGTGTAGTGAGTAGGCAATGCTGTGAAATGTAATGGTGCCTGTTCTTCTGATGGACATGTAGTGGCATGTTCTTCACTGCTTCTGACAGACCATATGTAGTTACTGTTGGCTTGGAATTATGTTTTGCCTTCACATGTGTGAATTCGTGAGCCACAAATATGGAAGAACATGAAAATTTGCAGAAACAATGATTTCAAACTTTCTGGATAAAATGTTATGTGCTCTAAAATGCCACATTCTGCTTTGCTAAACTGGAAAAAAAAATGTTGTGATTGTTGAATACAACATGCCTTACACACAGTGTCATCATGAAGCTACTGTTTTGGGCAAACTATATTCCAAGTTCATGACTGCACCTTTTTGTCTCTCCTGAAGAATCAAAGCCTATCATAAGGGAATTTATTGTGACCAAATGGTGATCTGATCATTTCAGGTTTTATGTGTATTCTTTCTATACATCTGGTGTGCTGCAGCAAACCCAGCAGATCCAGGAGTCTTCAAATCAAAGAAGTATCTGAGCTTGTACGGAAGTGGCAAACACAGGCATCTGATGGAATCCAGAAAGGGTTCTTCAGATGCTCGGTTACAGCTAGAGGGAACTGGAGAAAAGCAAGAGCATGAGGTCGCAGCATCTAGCGAGAAGTCAATGACTCAACACAAGGACAAGAATTCATCTTGCTTGAGTTCAACCTTCTCTGCATTTCTCCTTCTATTCTACCCTCTCTCTTTTGTTTTCTCATGCTGCCAATCACATGAATGGTCCTCTGAGCAGCACGGCACTGAGGAAGGGATGTTTTTCTGCAGCCTATGTGAAGTTCAGGTATGTTTCTTGTAGTTATTGGCATTGAGGTATGTTTTTCTGCTCACAGTTAATAGTCCGCTATTTTTTTGTAGGTGTTGAAGTATAGTAAGCATTGCAGAGTTTGTGACAAATGTGTTGATGGTTTTGATCATCACTGCAGGGTAACATACTCCTTAGCAATTGTCTTATTTCCATCAGTGAGTACATAATAACTCCCCTGTTTTCCTCAATCTCAACAGTGGCTCAACAATTGTATTGGAAGACGAAACTATAGGAGGTTTTTTATTCTAATGTCAACTGCCCTTATCTTGGTAAGCTTACGCTCTCCTAGTCCTATCCATCTCTGATAGATTGTACTAATACGCTCTCCTAGTCCTATCCATCTCTGATAGATTGTACTGATAAAGATGCTACAAAATACTTCTACCATTGTGTCATTATGTAGAGCATGTTCCCAATATCGTCTAGATTCTAGAATCAGTAATCTATATGCATTGGTCACCATTATTGTGGGGAGCATTTTATTCCTGGTCCTTTTCATCCTAGTTGACCATTGACAGGTCTGCATGGTTTGTGCAATTTGGGCCAGCTTATCCTACAATCAGCAATTGGAGTATTGGTGCTAGTGCTATGCTTTGTTGAGCGAAAGGAATTCTCTATGCAAATTGTTTCAAAGCTTGGAAGCAGCTTCTCTGTAGTGCCTTTTGTTATTGTGGTGGTATGTACTGTCATCCTACTTCTTTCATATCTACTGAATGGTTCAAAGATTATTGAATTGGTCAGCTCTTTTCACCAATCTTTATCGAAATGCTCAAAGCGTTGACACTTGTTGACACAGGCATCATGTACCATCCTAGCCATGGTTGCTTCACTGCCTATTGCCCAACTTCTTTTTTTCCACATTCTTCTGATCAAGAAGGCAAGTTCTGATACATTTCCCTTTTGTCTGATTCTATTGCTTACTGACTCTTGTAAAAAAAAAGCTCCATGCCTATGAATTCAAATTATTCTAGCTTCTACCAATAATATCCTTGTGAATCATATGGGCATACATAAACTTTGCTAAGTTTCAATAATATATTAATATGGAAGGATTAGAAGCTGCCGGTCAAAGTTATGCACTTATGCCTTATTGGCAATAAACTTGTATTAAAAATTTCTAGCCCACCTTACAAATTTTCTTTTGGATAATGCAAACTTGGGTTCTATGCGCTGTGTCTATGCTTTTTGTACAATGTGAATACTGACATCATTATGTATTGAACCAAATATTGATATCACTAGCAGGATTAGTATCGGCATGGAGTTTCTTATAGTACCACTTTGAAACTTTTGATTTTTGAAAATAGTGATTAAAACAATAAACTGTTGCCACGGAGTATGCAAACACCATGAATAGTTTGAGTATGATATCATAGCCTTTTGTGGTTATGTGAAACTGAAGCATCATGATGACAACCTTATGCAGGGAATCAGTACCTATGACTACATCATTGCCCTGAGAGAGCAAGAACAAGATGATTTGAGTGGGCAGCAGAGTCCACAGATGTCTCGTGTAAGCTCATACACTGGACTCAGCAGTACTAGTTCCTTTGGTCCACTTCGTCGTGGTTCATGGTGCACTCCGCCAAGGCTGTTTCTTGAGGATCAGGTGTGAACGTTACATCCTTAGGCTTCATCAATTATTAAACAGATAATGTAACTCCCAGGCTGAAGCTATACCTATATCTATATGGCACATGGGTAGTATAGCAGGTGAATGGAAGTTAAGTTGGTCACTTTTCTAACAGTCATACTGACTCTAAGTTTCTAGTTGATAGCTACAATTAATGTCTTGCACATCTAACTGATAGCAATTGCACATGTAGGCCTCATCATGAGCTGTACGTATGATTAAATAAAAAAATGTGTGACCATTTTCCATTTCACATCTGCCCATTAACTCACTATTGACATGAAGTTACTGAACCTCCTTCTAGTTTGATGTTATTCCATCGGAGGCTGCTTCTTCGCATAATTCTTCTATGAAGAGAAAAGAAGATGAGGGAAAGAGGAAGAAGGGCTCAGGGGCTGTGAAAATAAGCCCATGGGCATTAGCTCGTCTTAATGCTGAAGAAGTTTCAACGGTTGCTGCAGAGGCACGGAAGAAGTCCAAAGTTTTAGTACCAATCAGAAAAGATGACTATTCACGAGGCCATGAAACAGATAGTAGCTACGGAGGCATGAGCAGTGGTAGGATTGATCTAGGCCCCGATAGCAAGAGGAGAACAAACAGAAGAGGAAGACAGCCCAGTGATCTCTCTCTCAAACCTGTTGCAAAGATATCTACATATGCTATTGATTCTACCAGCAGTGACATGGCCCCTGAAGCAATGTCCAATTTAGCACCATTGCAACTTGAGGCACGGAGTGCCTTCCATCCCAGTAGGGCTGCATCTTCTGTTAATGTTGGTGGGTCATCTCCAGATAGCAGCTTGGATTCGCCTGACCTGCATCTGTACCGAGTCTCGGCTGTCTCCTCGTCTGGAGCTGAAGACTTGCAACTGACAGCTCTAACTGCTCCAGGAAGCACTCCACAGCAAGGGATTCAACTGTCGAGATCGACCAGCGATGGGTATGAAGCATCAGGGGGTGAAGACAGCGACCGCATTCCGTCACGGATAGTGCATCGCTCGTCGAACTGGGCAAGCATCATCCTCAACTCCGACCAGAGTGCGTCCTCATCTGGCATTCTTGTGCCAAAGAACAGATTGTCCTGACTTCAGATGAATGAAGATTGTAAATGATCAGCCAAGAACCGGAGATTCCAGTATCTGACCTTCTTTGTTGTCAATGTCAAATCTTGTCGCAGGGATGGTTGGATACTGCGCAAATCATTAATTTTTGTGTTAGTCTCTGAATCGCTAGGCAGGCAGTGTCTGAATTTCTTCCGTGGGGGTTCAGGTGCTTGTAATTTTGCTGTCAGACGACAATGAACTGATTTGTTTAGAGGTCGGTACCTTGGATGAAATGCCTGATTGGTTGGTGATTGTTTTTTAGGTTGACTTATCGGCTCCGACCATGTGCTGTGATGAAAACAATGGCATGTACTTATATGCTGCAATAGGCAACGGGCATTCAGAAAGTAATTCTCTCTGACTATAAATATCGGCCTGTGCAACTCCTGTCATCTGGAACACACTGTTAATCAGCCTGCTCGGTTGGCTGGTTCGTATCGTTGCTAGTTCGTGAAGAAGTACTGCTGACTGGTTTGTGTAAGAGAAAAATACTGTTCCGACAGGAAATTTACGATCGTTTACGACAAACCACAGCCAAACGAATAGGCTGAATAAGTCTCTAATGGCCGTACTAGGGTTCTGTTTGGTTTCTACAGGAGCTCATAAAATTTCTGCCACATCGAATGTTACACATGCATGGAGTATTAAATATAGACTAATTACGAAATTAATTGCACAACTTGCGACTAATTTGCGAGACGAATCTTTCAAGCTTAATTAGTTCATGATTTGACAACGTGGTGCTACAATAAACATGTGCTAATGACAAGTTAATTAGGCTTAAAAATTCGTCTCGCAAATTAGCCTTCATCTATGTAATTGGTTTTATAATTAATCTATATTTAATGCTTCTTATTAGTATATAAATATTCGATGTGACATGAATTTTAGGAGCGCCTAAAGAACAAACACTCCCTGGGTATACTTTTATTAAGCCATACCTACACAACCAAGTCAAACATGTACCAAACATTGAATCCTATAATAAATTACATAGACGTCACGTGATAAAGGTCAGTCGCTTCTGTTTTGGTTTTGGTGCCAAACATGTCGCATAAAACCTGCAGGAGTAACACTTATATCAGTTTGACGATCGGTTAGATTCGCTGCCCAATAGAAAGAAACCGGAAATACCATGAACACTATTTATATGACATTTTTTGACCTGAGTTATTTTGCGATAGAACGAACAATGCCACTTTTTTATTTTCTTACCTTGCTCCTGACAACTTGTTTTTTTAAAGAGTGGAAGCGTTTGCCATATTAAATTCAACCAAATTGAAGCAAAATGTCAGGGGTTATCATGTAAAAAAAAAAGGTGTCAGGCGTTAATGTCGGCGGCACGCACCAACTGACGGTGAGGGACACAAACTGAACAGTCAATTGTCTGTGAACACTTGACAGTAAAATACGCGAATTGTTCATTGAACATTACATAGGTTCGATCTTGGGCATAAGGCACAGCCAATAATCAATGGAAGTCAATGGCCTGTTGATCTGAGGAAGAGAAAATAATTCATCTGTCTATAAAATGCATGGATTATCAGCCCAAGTTCTGTGCCGACAAAGCATAATGCTAAAAGATAATAAAGAAATAAAAAAGATGCTTCAGATGCAAAATTCTAAGTTTCAGAGTTGATGTGTCTTCAGCAGCACAAATTACACAGAAAGAACACTCTCAACAAGGTTGCTTAGCTCCAAGGTGACTTGCGGATGCTAATTGCTAAAGACAATCAGCATCTTCTGCAAAGACAAGAATACACCATACAGATTTGTCGGTTGTAAGAACCTTTTTCAGATAGTAGGAAGACAGATCATCAGAAATCTGAAAATCTAGGGCAACCAGACTTCAGCAAAAAACAGAATACAGGTAAATAAGCATAAACTCAAAATGATGGCAGCGTTTTGCCAACAAACATCATCCACTGCACAAACATAAAGTCACTGACGACGCACATTTAGCTTGAGTGATACTTCAAGAATCAAGATTCGTATTTCCCTAGTAACAAATGTTTCATCCAGTATAATCAGAATGCTGTAAGGAACAAAATTCCACAACAATTAAATCGATATGCTAGTTACATCATTTTGAAAGAATGCTACACATATCACCAGCTCTTGAATCGCTGCCAAAACTCAGATCTGATCGAGAACACACCACATGACAGATTTCCATCTAGCCTTTCCATCCAAATCCGCTATAACTAAGCATGGATATACCAAATGGCTGCAAAAATGTTCCTTTCAACACCAACTTCAGCTAATCAACCCAAGCATACACATAAGCCATGGCGCTGTAACCACCAATACCACTGGCCAATCTGTGCGGCTCTTGGCAAATGGCCATCTCACTTATTTTCCTGTGATGCTATGAACAGATACACATGTGAGAAATAAACCAATCTTCTTCATCACCTAATTGCATCTAAATTGCCAGCTCTCATCATCTCAAGCTCCTCAACCGAGCCACCCTCCTCGTCCAAGAAGTCTAAGTTTGATGACCGGCAAGTGAAGTAGAACACCGCACTCATCATTGAATCAATCAGCATCACGAAGGAGTACATGAGGACCAACAATGGCCCCTCCCAGAGCCGCGACAAGCCGTCGCCATAGCTCAGCGTCTTCACCCTGTGCTCAAACAGCCCTTCCACGAAAGCTAGGCCAATGGTGGACCCAAGAAAGATGAGCAGCCCGACGTGGGTCTGCCCGCGCATCAGCTGCACCGACCAGCGCAGCGCATTGACCCCGGCCACTTCCTCGAGAACGGCGATGACGCCACCGAGGTTGCAGATGATGATGGTGTGCGCGTACACCACGGAGTAGGCGAGAATAGTGAAGAGGCCCGCGCACACGACAATGTCGGGTGGGTAGAGCATGGCCCTGAGCGTGGAGCAGGCCGTGACGAGGAGGGCGAGGAAGGCGACGAGGCCGGTGGCGACGGCGGCGCACCCAAGCGCGTACGTGGCGGCGAGGCGCGGCCACGCCCGGCGCGCGAGGAGGGTGATGTCCCCGGCGGCGAGGGGCTTCCCGGCATACACAGCCGCGACTGTGTATGCCACGGCGGCGCGGGCGGCGAGGAGAAGCGTGAGGAGCGCCGGTAACGAGACGACGGCGGAGACGAGCGTGGCTGCGAGGTGGTGCGCCAGCTGCCTGACGAAATGCGTGAGCGGGAGCCCCGACGTGGCCGCGGCGACGAGAAGCCGCCGCTCGAGCGGCACCACGACGGTCCCGTCCAGCGCGGCCGCGGACAGGAGGAGGCACCCAGACGCCGGGCAGAGCAGCAGGAAGAGGATGGACGTGAACGCGTGCGGGTCCCCGCGCAGCACGCGCACCGTCTCCCGCAGGATCTCCATCGCGTTCATCGGCGGCAGACGCACCCCGCCTCCGGTGCCCCGCGTCGGCGCCATTCCTCCCGGCTCCTTCCCCGCCGCCTCTTCTGTGCTCTCCTTAGATTCGCGGCTACTTCTCAGCGCACCCAAGACCCCGCCGCCGACTCGCCGGTCAGGGTCAGATCCGGGACGATATCCCGGCGGCACAACGCGCGTGCCCAATGCGGTGTTCTGCGACGGAAATTAGGGCCCAGCAGGTGGGATCTTGGGGGATGATAACGGCGTGGGAGGAGGTGGAGGAGAAGTTTGTTTGGAGCAGAGATCGAGGGGGGCTTTTGTGAAGGAAGACGACGATGAGAGTGTTGTGGTGGGGCCGGGGGGGGGGGGGGGGGGGGGGGGGGGGGTGTAGGTTGACACTTGAGACACCGACAGTTCACTGGGGAGGATGACAGGTGGGTCCATGGAGGGTTGGCCGTTTGCTTCCGTGGGAGAGTGGCAGGTGGGTCCCGGGAAACGAAGTACAGTGAAGCTTCCGCGCACGGATTCCAGTGGGTTTATCTTTGTCAACGGTGGTAGTACTACAAACGATGAGTGTGAAGATTCCTAAAGAGTGTGATTAAATTTTGTACGTCCAATTTGTTTGACGAAAAGAGTATGGGTTAGGAGATTAGTCTGTGTACCATTCATTCGTTTGACAAATCTAATCATCGGCGTTATGATCCGTTTGACACACGTGGATTTCGCATTGAACATGTCATTCCAAAGAGCCTACAAACCACAGTAGTATATAAGATTTATTTTTTTTGGTAAATTCATTTCATGTCCGTGGAATTTTTCCTTTTCCGAGTGTATCTCAAGTTTTGGTGTACACTTCATTTTATTGACAAATCCGGATTACGGTTGAGATGGCACCACAAACTGTATGCAATCTGAGAGTTCTTAGTTTAACATAGAGGTGATGACTCATTTCGTCTTAAAAAAGAGAGGTGATGGGTCATTTTCAGACGCCATTTGAAAAAAAAAACAAAAGGGAAATAATCAACTATACGTGAAATGAAATACAGTACATTTCCCTCAACGATAGCATGCAGTTGCAACCGCAGGGAGATAAAACAGGCCCAATAGCCCTTAAAAAAACTTGAACTGTCTCGGCCCTACTAGCCTGATTGACTAGACAGTAGCAAATGAAGGCAACAGGACAAAAAGAAAATGACAATTGAATCCACGAAGCAAAAATACCCTTCTTCAGTGTGCCCAGCATTAGCGAAGGCACCCAAATGGAAACGCCAGAGTAGCCGGCTTATTGACGAAGCAAAGCCTATGCTTTAGGGCTTGTAAAATGAAATGGACCACCAGGATACTTATTTCCCTTGCTCAAGTCTAAATACACTCATTGGCATGGCATGCACAACATTTTAAAACTCGCCTACGATGCTTTCCTTGCACTTGCCTCTTGGCTACACACACTCTTGGAAGGAATACCAGGAGTGTAGAATACCCAACTGTCCAACTGGAGTGTGTCCTCATACATCACGTGCAAACGAAGAAATTTGTAAATTCATACTACATTCGAGTCCCAAAACATGAAAGAGATGAATTAGGATAAGCTACAAGGAAATGTGCTCGAAGGAACACACAGCCATCAGTTCAATCTGTAAGAGCTCCAGAATACGATACTACAAGGTACTGCATCAGTATGATGGCAAAATTCCCATTGCATATCTATGAATCCATCAGAATTATCTAATACAAGTAACCAAAAGGAAACAAAAACAAAAGGAGAGAAAGGGGCAAACATATGTACCTATGTTGCTGGCATTCTACTTAACAACATTATTTCTATGTTGCCAAGTTAACCTATTCAAGAATACTACAGCACCGTTTCAGAGGATATGTTGCCTATACGTATCGCTTGGGAGTCTTGACAATTTTGATAGCTCCATCAGTGGCTCGATTAACTGTCCAGGTGCTTGCCCTAGCTGCCTCTTCACGCTCTCAATCGTATGAAACACAGACGGCTAATAATCCAGGATGGATGCAAAAGTGTACCCTTGTGCTCCTCTCCATGAATAGTAAGCAACTCGAGTCTCATAATATCCTGTAAAACAGATTTACAGCCACAGTGAAGTCACATAATTGACAGAAAAATCGATCTAAAATGTCCACTATCTACTGATCACAAACTAAACAATTTTACTGATCTGTACAACATATTGCTAGAAGAAATATAACTAAAATACTTAACCACCAGGAACAAAAATACATTCAGATTCTTCCAGAAATGCATGTCTGCATCATTCGTGCCCAAAAAAGAAGGCATAATCTGGAAAGAAAATACAGAAGGATAAAGTGGTTTGTGGTAACATACCGGGAAGGAAAGCAAGCACACCCAGGAATAAGAGACCATATTCCTGAGAACCATCACCCTCCATGTGATTTGTGAATATAAAATATGACTGAAAGAGGAGTAAAATTCCTATAAGGAGGAGAAAAAGTGCTAGGGCAATTGACTTCCATGGAATTCTCATGTGCGATTTTGGTGTGTAGGTGAATCGTAGGTTATCATCAGCTTCTTCACAAGCATGGTCTCCATCTATATCCTCCATAGGAAGATGTGCATACTGAACATTGCGTCTTGTTGCCATTGTAGGATCTGCAACGAAATGTATTAAAAAAAACTAAAGTAGCGCAAAAATATATAAGATCACACAGTGGAGCAAATATAATAGAGCTAGAAACTTTGAGTCCTTGAAGTCCCCTATCTGTGGAAACATCACAACCTTAAAGATATCCCAAAATTATGGACTTAATAACTGAGTACAGAGTTAAACTTGGATCTATCAGTGATTTCTAGTTAGTCAGATTACATATGCTCATTCTAAATGAAGAGTTAAACAATTTTTAAGAATGAATAGAAAGCATTTCATAGATTAGAAAGTCAAGTAAATTCCTTTACATACGAGATGAACAACTCTAGCTGGTTGAATGAAAATAAAGGAGAACTGAACATACATAAGCTCAAACACAAAACCATATGAATATAGACAGCGATAGTGTCACATGGCATCAGTTCTCAGTTCTCTAGTACTTCCAATGCTAGAGGTACAGCATGGCAGGAGCCAATGCATGTATGAAAAATAAATCATATGAATGTTGGCACCATTACAGGACTTCAATAGGACATGTATTCCAAGCAAGTATCTCTAGCTTATGACTATCAATTAGTAACTGTCCATATTCATGGGATCCAGTTATGCGAATTCGAATTTGTTTGCTATTGTTGCCACTGCAATACAGAATAGAAAGAGTAAAGTAGATGCGCTTCCTGCTTGCAGCTCTCACATACTCGTGATTACTAAGCACGTCCACGACTAAGCCCTAAAGACAACCGAAAGTATCATAATCATAACGAGCTTATCCCCCCACCACACTCGATGCAGTTACATCGGGGCTATGCGTGGAACAAATAGGCCAATAGCTGGATAAGAGAAGGGCATCCCAGCAATTGTTTAATCGGCCGGGATGGGTTAACAACCAATGCAGAGTAAGTGAGGCGCATCTGAGCACTAATTGGACGCGGATCGGACGATCCGTCGAACACCATCCGTGCGGGTGCGGTGGAGGGGAGTGGGGAGAGGTAGGACAGTGCCTGACCTGGAGCACGTCGGGCGGGGAGTTGGCCAGGAGCCGAGGAGGTGGGTCGGCACCGGTGCTGGACGCCGCTTGGGAGGCTGGCGGAGGCCGTCAGCGGCGCCGGGCCGGCGACCGCGCAACGCAAAATCGAGGTAAAGGAGCGGGAGTGCGGAAATTGTTCGCGTACGAATCGCGAAGTATGGTACAGGTTAGGGCTGGACAAAATACCGGCTCGTCAACTAGCTCCACTGGTGGTCAGCCCAAGCTCGACTCGGCGGAAAGCCCAAGCTCGACTCGGTTCGTTTTAATTTTTCCATGAGTGAGCTGTAACTATGTAAGTACGGTTATTTTAACGAGCCAGCTCAAGCCAGCTCGTGGGCTGCTTACGAGCTAAAACAAACTGTTCATGACTATAAATATAGAAGATGATGATGCTGACTAAGAAATGTACACCTATTCTATTAGTACGTAATCCTTATTTTCAGCTGTTTCATATGAATTTTAATTTTATAATTGTTGTGGTACTTAAATGCTAATTTTATGGATTGTTTTCTAGGGAGAAGATGATGAAGCTGACATTGAATCTTATGGACTTTTCTAAGTTTGTGGTGACAAGCAATTAGTTAGTATGCTAGAACTGTATGATCATGAATGGACCAACTATGTTGCATGGTGATACTTTTGATGAACATGATATGTACTAATCATGTATGGTTACATAATGGTAGACGTCATCTTCTGGAATTAATGTAGCATAAATATTATAAACATGTATGTCCTATTTTTGTAGTAGCTCGCGAGCTAAACGAGCCAGCTCGAGCTCGGTAACGAGCCGAGCCGAGCTACTCCTCTAGCTCGTAATATTAACGAGCCGAGCTGACTCGTTAGCCTAACGAGCCAGCTCGAGCTGGACCGAGCCGAGCCGAGTTGGATCGATATCCAACCTAGTCTAGGTTATCGCGACACGAATACATGGATGGATGGAATTTTCTATTTTTTAAATTTTCTCCGTAATTCAGAAAATATACCAGAAATATAACATACTTCATCTTTTCTATAAAAAGAGTCGCCATAACATTCGTATTGGTCAAACTTTTATAAATCTAATTAACAAGATTTATAAAAAAAAATATTAGTAATATTTATAACTTAAAATCAATAATCTATCTATCATACTACTTATGTAGTAAAAATATTAATATTTTTATATATGTTTGATTAAAATTAAAAATATGTTATATTCCTTATTTTAAAAATGTTACACATGCCCTTAAAAATGCAAAATTTATATATGATATTTTTTATTTTAAATGTTTTGAATATCGAAAGTCATGAAGATTTTACAGTAAATCACATCTCAACTAGTTATTTGTGGCAAAAGTTTCATACACAGAAGAGCTAATGTTAGAGTGCACAAAGTACAACTATCGCCCTATTCGCTTGGTTTATAAATCGTATTTTTTTAGTCAACAAACAGTATCTTTCTCTCACAACAAATTAGCCAACAATACTTTCAGTCATGACTTATCAGCCAAGCGAAGAGGGCATATGTTTTTAGCTTGTTTAATACATTAAAAACAAATAGAATTGTTGAAAAAAGAAAAAAAAACATGATTTCCCTTAATTGTAAGATTAACACACTGTTTAAGTAACTTATTTCTTTTAATATTAAAGGGTCAAAATTCATATGTCGGACTTAACTTGGATAGGAATTCTAATCCTAATCTAAATAGATTCTTCGGATCCTAAGTACCTGAATAGAAATCCTCCAAATATAATAAGAATTCTAATCCCAATTCAAATAGATTCTTCGGATCCTAAATACCTGAATAGGAATCCTTCTAATATAAAATCTATGTACGTTTTGTTTTCCCTATGTCGGGTACCCTATGTCTTTTTTTTTCCTTTTCTACCGTGGTAATTTTGGTCTCCCATTGCTTTGAATCATGAATGTGTAAAATCCCTTGCTATGTCGTTGTTATTGCTTGGTACGGGTATAGAGTTCGAGCTCTAATGCATAATGTAGATAAGGCATTGGAGTTGAGTCGGGTTCAGACTGTGCCGGCCTCCTCTACCGTTTCATGCTCCAACTCTGTTAATCTAAGCTGATTAAAGTTGAGCCCAACAAAGAGCAAAAACGTGAAAGCCTAGTTATAACTGCTGCATCCAGCCCAAAAATGGTCTGATCATTGGTCAGTGTTGGGTGAAGACGCAAAAATTTGGTGACCACTCCCAAATATTTCTTCTACCACTAACGGTCGTATATATTAAAACTAAAATAATCTATATCTATCCCTATTCCTTCTCTAATACTAAATCAAGAAGAGTTTTTTTTCGTTTGGCCCTCCTTTTTTTCTCGACATCATTCCGTCGGTTTTTTTTTTTTTTTGCTTCAACTGTCCTCTCGTCAACTCAATATACACTATACAGTCTATCCGCATCCGTGTTACCCATGAACTTGGTGATTTGTTTGGTACAGGTGCAGTCGGTTCCGGATTTGTTTTTATCTATAAGTACATCTCACTATGACTTTTATTTTTTCTCACAAACGTTAAAAACAAATAATAAATATAATGTTATGGGTCTTTGAACAGTTAAAAAAACAAAGATTCTCATTGATGTAATTTATGATTAGAAACAAAACTTACCTAAATTATAAAATTTAGATTAACGGATGATCCAACTAATCAAACAATTAGGGCATGTTTGGTTCCAAATAAGTCACCTACTTATAAGTTAAAAAGTGAAATACGTGACTGATTTTACCAAACACCACCAACTTATAAGTCACCCTTGCTTAAAACTTATAAGCCACCCTTTTCCACGTGGGGCCCACACCTTTCACTTAACAGGCATGAGCTTATAAGTCATCTACAACCAAACAGACATGACTTATAAGTCACTGATTTTCAATCACCTGACTTAATAAATCACCTGACTTATGGAAACCAAACAGGGCCTTAAATGTACGAACATTCGTAGTTTTTTCTCCTGTCGTAATGCACAACCATATATAATATCAAACAGAAATTTCTTCCTTCATACTTTGGTCCATCACGCACTCTCCGCTTGTTCATGTGTCCCTCCACTTTCCGTAGCAGTTCTAACCGGATTTATTAAGTGTAGTAGTATGTGATGAATTAGAAATTAGAGACCTGATTAGATTACTCATGCGAGTTACATAGCGCATGTCCCAACTACGATACAAGTTTAATTTCAAAACATATTAGAACAGATGACATAGGATATAAATCCCGTTGCAGCGTATGGACATATTTCTAGTTTAATATTAAAGGATCAAAATTCAACATATTTTTTCGTCTACCTCGTATTAACTATCACGATGTATTGGAGAGTTTTTTCTACCCCGTTGAGTTAGAACAACTCACGTATCACGATGATGGATAGGTCCAACCCCGATACGTACATCCTCCGTATATGTGACCCGGACATATATCATCCACGCTTATACAAATTAGAACAATCCACGTCCACGTAAAGAGTATAATTTCTATACTAACGTTTGCTAGTAGAGAAAATTCATATTATCCCTAACCCGTTCAAGTCCGTCGGAACCACCGTACCCTCACCGCCGCCATGCCGATCTCCCCCACGGAGAAAGAGATGCCCAGGCACCGGTGGCAGGGGCGGATCCAGGGTCCGGGCTGCCCGGGCTGCAGCCCGGGGCGAGTTCATGTAGCCCCTATAACATATGTGGTGTTTAGCTAAAAAAAACTATGATTTTAATTAGACAAAAGAAGACCTAAGAAACAAGATCAGATTATTTTAAACGTGAATCAGCAGCTCAGTCTGGGGCGCAGCCCCGTTCCGGATCCGCCCCTGACCGGTGGTACAAGCGATCGTCCAGTGCTTCTCGGTCCGTGGGGTCACCGGCCAGGGCCGAATCCTGGCATCTCAAAGCACCGCTGGTCATGCGGATCTCGTCTACGGAGACAGAGATTCCAGGTCACGGGCGGTTGAAGCGATCCTCGTCGTCCAAGGATGCCAGGGCCGTCTCCTCACACTGTAAAGCATCGCGTGCCATGCGGATCTCATCGCCAGGGGCGGTTGAAGCTGCCGTCGTCGTCCGAAGCCGCCAGCGCCTCCTATCCAACCTGGGTGATTCTGAACAGGGTAGGCGCCCGGAAAGACTCCTTCGACGGCGACGGCACCACGTCATCTGTCTCCTAGATCTCCGGCGGCGAGCAGGTCTCCGTCTCATTCGTGCTCGAGAAGCCGCCGCGGACTTCCCTCGTCACCCTCGACTGGCCACAAGGGCCCCGCCCGTCGGAGGGGAGCACATCAAAGCCGCGCGTCTTTGCCGCGCCAAGTACCATGCTTCCATCAACTTCTTCGTCTACAAGGCCAGCGGCAGCCGGGGGCCTTCCTTGACGCGTTTGCCTCTTTGCTACTGGAAGGGGCCTTCGAATGCAGACAGCCCTCGGCCGCGCATCATGGGCAAGTACTCCACGGGTCTTCTGTCCTGCAGCGATGATTTCTTCGTTGTAGCTGATCTCGCTAGAAGGTCACCTCGACCTTCCCGAGTTTGACATGTACCTCATGTGCTCTGCGTTCAACGACTCGAAAGTATTGAGGAATTTGCCTATCCATGATGCTGATGGCGTCTCACATTTGTCCTGGTGGTCAACTGATGTGGTGTTTACCCTGCCGCCATCACTTGATCTGGGTGCACTATTTCAGAGGGATGATTGTTGCCCACATCACACATCCAGGAAACGGCGCCATTGACCTGCAGGAGCCTCTTCTAAGATATGTGCCCGCTTCTGGTGGATCCAGTTCAAGATAATCCTTATGACAATGACTATGGGCGAGGATGCCCTGGAGCTTCCCGTAGTGTTTGTAACACCCACCATGGCATCAAGTTCGTCAGTGTTAACAAACATGGCAGCAGTTTCAGCATCAAACTGTGGTCCTTGTGCGAGAATGAAAAATGGAGAGAAGATGCAACAATGGATGCTGCCCAACTTTGGGACCTGGATTCTGAAAACCGCCTTCCAAAAGTACAACCAACATTTCCTGTTGTCGACATGGAAAACCCTGACGCCATTTGCTTCTTGTTGAACTAGCATTTGCCCGAGCGTTGCTACGGGAGTTTCAAAATTCAAAGTTGCCATTATATCATCAATGCTCAAATTCACCCATACATCTCAGTTGATCACTCATAGAACAAACAGAAAATGTTAAACTGAGCATGAAGCAAATTTGAAAGACTACTTAAATATAGAACCTCCAACAAATCAAAATAATTATTTATATGCTAGAATACCATTGTTTCACACCAAAGGTTAAAATACTACACAAATAAGTTACAGGAAAATACTCAAGTACAACACCCTTCATCTGCTCGAAGTTCAGGTTATCACTCATGTTTGTGGCTGCCGAGTCCAGGCTTTAAAGTGGCACAAGAATTCCTGTTGAAAAAAAAAAGAGATTGAATCAATGTAATTGGACGAAGACATATCTCCTATATCAGTTGTAGCCATGATTAAATCAATGATCAACGCATTTTTACCTTTTTAGTACTAATGCGATACCAACATGAGTGGGTGAGGGAGGGGTTGGGTTCTTTCAGATGCAAACTGATACTTGGTGGTAGTAAAGGGATGGCGGGTAGGAAAGGAAGTAAGAGCTCACTCATTCTGGTGCCTCACAGGCAGGCACCTGCATTTTTAGGAGACGTGGGCACATAGGTGACATACATTAACTTGTCCTAAATGTCATATAATTACAAACAGAGGGACTCACCTGAAGAACCCAATAGTTATTGATATTGCTTATGTTCAAACAATTACCAGATATAAATACCATTCAAAATTTATTTGCAATAGGCATACCGTGCCTAGCCATCTGTGTATTTAACTTACGAAAGTTTAATCGAAGATCCTTGAAATTTGTTGCTTCATACACGATAAAGTTTCTGCACAAAAAATGGTTATACTTGGTATAAGCCTGGATCAGGAGACAGAGAATCTATACACCTCCAGGTTATTGTCAGTTATGAGCTTAGCATCATCCTGAAACATAAGATGGTTTAGGTCAAAGCAACAAACAAATAAGAATACTCCTCTCCGTATGCTGAAACATTCAGCATGCTGATCTCAGTAGTAACAGTACTTCAACACAACAAATTATATGTTAAGACTAAGGACAGCAATTTTCATATTTAGATTACAGAGTTTTGCAATAAAAATATTTAGAGATCAGACAAAAGGTTATTAGTTGACAGGCACAGTAAGAAACAAGCAGCTCGATACCAGCAGAAAAATTGCCCTCACAGCTAAAATTTTTCACCTTGTACTTGTACCCGTCGGCAGCTATGTCACCATTGCTTTTGTCGAGCATTCTCCCTGTCATCAAGGATGGAAAAAGTGGCAGTAATACTCCAGACAAGCACTCAGGCTGCACGGTACTAAATCAATGCATTATTAAGCATCAATCGGCCAGGTCGACCACCTTCATCTGCAGCGGGATGAGCGCAGGCCTCCTGGCCTTGCCGAACTGCAGGATCACCGGGTCATGGCTGGACGACGACGATGGACCCGAGGCCTGCGTCTGCGTCTGCGCAGGAGGTGTTGCGGCCTGCGGAGGAGCAGAAGAAGCCTGGCGCCTTGTTGCGCAGAACCAGAGGCCTCTCCTCCTCCTAGTCGTCGTCGCCTCCACCAAGCTCGGAGAACCGGCAGCTGCTCAGGTCCATGGAGCTGTCCCCTCGTGGCCCGAAGCGCCTGCCGACACGGCACCGTGCGACTGCTCCGGCGCGGCCTCGCGTGCCTGCTCGGGCCCGTTCCTGGCGCGGCCCCGCGAACAAGATCCGTGCGCGCCGCTCGCACGCCCTGCTCCGCGCGCGCCACCCGCACTGGCCCCTGCCGCGCGCGAGCAGCCCAATCGGCCGCCAGGAGCAGGCATGGGCGGTGGCGGCTCGGCCGGGCTCAGCCGGTGGGGACCGCCCGAAGGGCGCGCGGGCCAGGGCAGCGGCGGCGGGCGGAGGCGGGGAAGGAGGAGCGCGAGCACTGAGCCTTAATTCCTCGTTAAATTACTGTAGCATCAAGCATAAATCATCATTAAATCTTCATTATCAATTAACATGTCCATTACTTAGTCCCCTCCTTGATCCCATCCTGAATCCGCCACTGGGCGCGAGGTGGAGCCGGCGGCAGCGAGGGGCAAGGGCGACGACCGACGGGGGAGAGCAGGGAGTGGTGGGACCGTGGGAGCAGTCTGCGCGCTTGGGGAGTCGGGGGAGTTGGCGTGGGTCGGACTAGCCCGCAATACAGCCCAATCGAATAGGCTGTCGGACTTCACCACGGATTGGGTGAACGGGTCCAGTTTACTCTTTTCAGAGTAGAGACGAGGGCCGACTGAACCCTGTACCCCAACATGATGATCAAGATTCACGTGAAGAAGAAGATTGTACTAGATTTTACTGAATATTTCAGGAAAAGAATAAAGTCTTATCAGAAAACATATACATGTGCTAGGAGTATGTCCGAGGGGCTCTCCTTCATCTCCACTGAAATGCTATATTACCTGTCCGGACGAACCATGAAAAGGTAATCACAGTGCGACTGCAATGAGAGGAAAAAACAATCAAATAGAAAAAAGTTATTAATCATTCATGATAAACAAGAATGAAAAATGGTACATTATTTAAGTTTTACACTGTCTATAAAATTTATAAGATCTATAATTTAATCTATGATGACCATGACCTTGGTAAAGTAATGTTGGCAGTAATACGATAATGCAGAAAGCCAACCAAACGGTGGAAAAACTGCTGCTTTCGTCTAATATAGTTTTGGAAGCACATTGGTCCCTTTCGGCTTACCTTATAATCTGCACTATTCAGTTTGTTTTTTCAGCTGGAACATTATTTTTCTTTCACAATAATTCAACCAGAACAGTATTTTTCAGCCAATTCAGCCAAGTTTCAGCAAGCCGAACGGAGCCATTGAACCTTGCTTTTGGCTTTATGCCGGTTCATGCGCCAACCCTGCAATGATAGCCATGGATACTAGTGTCGGTTGATGCATTCATTCGACGATGATAGACTATTATCAATGTCGGGTCGCCCAACCGGGTCACCCCATCACTGTTGATTATCCTCTGCCGGCGTGAATTCTAGTAGTATAGGAGATTTCGACCCGACAATGATCCATTGTTCTGGCATAGTGTTATATCATTCGCTCATTAGGGGTAGTAGATAGGCACTAAGGCTTTGTTTGGATTTTAAAATTGAGTTGGCTAAAGTTAATGGTTAAATTAACTTTAGATAACTTTAGCTTGCTCTAAATAGATGGTCTAATGTATCATCTAAAGTTAATTTAGCCAACTTAAAAAAATCATTAGTTCATTGGACCATACAAATGAGTTAAAATGATCTAAAGGTTAGTGACTAAATTTTAGACCGTAGCATTCGAACAGGCAGAGGCCTAAGACCGATTGGACTGACGGCAAAAGCATTTCCACTCTAACCGCGCGTTGGACACACCAGTACCGGCGGTAGCCACAGAAGCATTGAAGCAGCCCACTGAGCCTCCAGCTCGGGCCGCTCCTACTGGCTCGGCGATCAATTCATCCGATGCGCGCGGGGGAGCAGGCGAATCCAGCGTTTCCGTGCGCGCAAGGGCACAGGGACTCACCAAGGGAGCACCACGAAACGACCAGTGCCTGTGATGGTGGTGCGCATCGTCGTCATTAGCGTACAGTCCGAAGGATATGTATGGCATGACGCCGTGTGGCGCGTGCTGATCACTGACACCGGCACCCGCGGCGCACCGAGCTAGCTAGTGATCAGCTTGCCACCACGTTCGCCGCGGACTGCCCATCGTCGTGCGTTTACACTGCGCTTGCACAGTTGCACAGCAGCAAGCCAGCAATGGGTAGCGTATACTAGCTAGCGTGGCTTGTTGCATCACGATCTCAAACGTCAGGCCTGAAAACAACTAAACACTCCTGCAGACTGATGACAAAAGTACTTATATGATGGGAAGAAACGTGAAACTTACCACGCACTTGTATATGTATATACGATCGTATCTATATGTTCACAGGCGTTGAGATTTGTGCTAGGAGAAACCCTCTCTTACTGAGCACCAAATAAGGTGCCTAGATAACGTTTGGTTTGAGGTGGATCAGGGACGAAGTAGGATATCCACTTTGTTTTGTTTCAAATTCTAGGACAGAGGCGACAAAGTCATCCCAGAGAGGAATATTTCCTCTAAATCTGGTTTTATGTTATTCCAAAAAATTTAAAGGAGGAATGTTTCTGTTGGTTCATCATCGCTCAAAACTATTTGGTGGAGATATGATGGACTAAATATCTCTCATGTCCGTATGAGTTGAGCATGTTTAAGCATAGCGTGGAGTCCGATTCAACAAATTGGAATGTGGAACGTTTTCATGGTTCGTACGAGTTAGAGAAGAGTGTTGAGGCATGGTGCAGAGTTTGATTCTAAAACAAATTTGAACGCATTATGCCCATGCCAGAGGCCCAATAACACTCTCTCTCTCTCTGGTCATTGGGTCCTTGAGTGTGAGAGATGAGATGTAGGAGTGTTTCAACGGGACAGATGCCCATGCCAGAGGCCCATTAACATTTGGCAGATGTTTTTTTTCTACTTTCACAACGTGTCAACACAAAGACGATATTTTTTTTTTTGTGAACGGGATGTAGTACCCGTATTTCGTTAATACGAAAGGAATCATTTTACAGCATGTTGTTATTCCTGCTACCTAAAACCGGTCCGCGAGAAGCAGACGACTAGTGACACTAACAACCGAACACAAAGCTGGTAATACACGATGACGAAATCGTTGTATTTGATCATTTTCCTGTGAGTATTGTGTCCACTTCAAATATTAATATCTCATCGTGTTTTCGTCAGGAAATAAACTCATTCCCCCATAAGTCTTTTAGTATTTCCTGTGGGTTTTAAACAGTACCCAAAGGTTAATCTCTAACTTTTCTATTCGCTAAAAAAACTAAAAACTTTATATGTACCTGTAAATGGAAACCTAAAACCAGTTATTTGAGGTAGTAACCGATGATATTTTTTCTGTTTGCAATCTAATCGAGTCGAACTATCATCACTGATGAGGCACTTATCGATCGTTCCTCATTGGAGCAGATGTAACACTAACGCTATGCGAGTCACTAATAAGCGATGCGCAGTAAGCCTTCGTCATGCCTATGCGTGCAAATGCAAGGACACATGAACTGTGGCACCAAGCTCTGTCGTCTATCGGTGCTGCATCAAAAGCAATTGCACTTGCACCATCTCTAGTGCTGCCATGAATTCTCGGCCACGCGAGCACCGGTATACCGCACTGATTCCGATCACTTTACCTCCGATATTTCTTCGTCCACTCCAGTCCAGAGATGCGAAGATGCGCATGGCGAGCGATCGCCAGACCGCTATATAAACCCGTCCATGGCTGCTCACTCAGTACAAGCTCAAGCCAGGCACACAGCAGCCCAAAGACATCGATCATGGCTGCCTCGCGTTACCAGCAAGCTCTTGCTCTCCTGTGCGCCTGCCTGCTCCTGGCCGGCGCGGCGTCCGGCGGCCGCGTGGACGTGGAAGACATGCTGATGATGGACCGGTTCCGCGCGTGGCAGGCCACGTACAACCGCTCGTACGTGACCGCCGCGGAGCGTCTGCGTCGGTTCGAGGTGTACCGCCAGAACATGGAGGTAATCGAGGCCACGAACCGGCGCGGCCTCTCGTACCAGCTCGGCGAGACCCCGTTCACGGACCTCACCAGCGAGGAGTTCCTCGCCACGCACACCATGCCGCGCCTGCGCGCACCCGAGGCCGCCGCCGCGAGGCACCGGGAGCTCATCACAACGCGCGCTGGCCCCGTCAGCGACGGCGGTCGTCGCCACTGGAACTGGAACTCCACGACGGCCGTCGACGTCCCCGAAAGCGTGGACTGGAGGACCAAGGGCGCGGTGACGCCGGTCAAGAACCAAGGATCTTGTGGTAAACAATACTCGTAGAAAAATATTTACCAATCACCGTATCACACGCATATTCCTACAACGTATACGAGACAAAAAAAAAAATACACACACTGTCATGATAGATGATCGACGACGATGCCCCTCTCCTTGCAGGCAGTTGTTGGGCATTCGCGACGGTGGCGTCGATCGAAGGCCTGCACAAGATACGGACGGGCCAGCTCGTCTCCCTATCGGAGCAGGAGCTCGTGGACTGCTCGAGGTCCCCGCCCAACAATGGCTGCGACGGCGGCGACCCTGGGGTTGCCATGGACTGGGTGGCCGCTAACGGCGGCCTCACCACCGAGTCCGACTACCCGTACTACCCGCCTGAGGGGCAGCAGGGCAAATGCAAGCCCGCCAAGGTGCGCAACCACGTCGCCAAGATCAGAGGCAAGAAGTTGGTGGATCAAAACAACGAAGCAGCGCTGGAAGTCGCCGTGGCGCAGCAGCCTGTTGCCGTGGCCATAAATGCAGAAACCCTCCAGCACTACAACGGCGGGGTGATCAGTGGCCCCTGCGACCCTGACAAGATCGACCACGGCGTCACGGCGGTCGGGTACGGTGCCGAATCCGGCGGCCGCAAGTACTGGATCGCAAAGAACTCGTGGGGCGAAAACTGGGGCGAGAAGGGATACTTTCGCCTCGAGAGGCGCATCAAGGACAATAGAGGCACATGCGGTATAGCCACATGGGCAAACTACCCGGTGATGTGAGCTCCTGTCCGTCGCCGCCGTGCTTACTTGCCTGGTCGATCGTATACTCGTATGGATGATTAACTATATACAGTACGTACAGTACAGTCGCCTTGCTTCCTGCACATGCGCAGCGCAAACCTATATCTGATGAGGTGCAGAAGTCAGCTTGAAGAACAGGCTGAAATAAACTCGACGCACGCGACTACTCAGTACAGTGTCGTCGTCGTCATTTGCCAATGATGTATAATCTTAAAAACTATAATATATATAAGCTCGATATGTGGCTGTGCTAAATAGAATATCCCCTACTTTAACTATAACTAGAAAAATTAAATACCCTCCACTTTAACTAGCAAATTTATCCGTGCATTACAATGAAACCTAATTATGTTCGGGCATGGATCTAATTAATAGGATAAATGGATGATATGATACCAAACAACACTGCACTACGTACATAATACTCTTTGCATTTCAAATCGTAAGTCGTTCTAGCTTTTTTGATATATAACTTTTGCAACATACCTAGATACAGATTATGGCTACATACTGGAAAAGCCAGAACAAGACTTACAATTTAGGATGGAGAGAGTATTAAGTTACTACGATCATTTTTCAATGGTGCATTATACAAATACTAAAACCGACTATGCTGATCTTAACTTGCTCAATTAATACAATGGACGGAATATTCAACAACACTGTTCTGGTCGAAATTATACTGTTAAATGGCCAAGTTTCTCCAGAATTCCGTAAATCTTGTCTAGCAAAACCAAGAATCACTTCTCCTAAAAAAACAAGAATCGCAATGGGGGAAATGGAAAAAAAAAACCTCATTTCCCTCCGGTCACAAATTTGTCCATGCGTTCTAATAGAGCATACAACTTAACTTATTATGCGTACTGCTACAAAATTTATTTTTGGAGATTACTACTTTCGTTTATGGAGGTATCACATTTATATCACTGTCTTTCATAATAGAGACCCATTTTGAAAGACTCACATGCCATTAATTTACAGAGGTGGAGGAATCGGTGTACACCGTCTCCCAAAAACTGGCTAAGACGTGTTTATCTCTGATAGCACTCCAACGCTAGTTTTTGTGTATAGCCTATATATAGCTCTCCCTTTCCCCTTGTGTTGGCTGTTGTTGCTCTCCATTGCCATACACGACCAGAAGCCCTTGGCTACTCCCAAACCTCCCTTGCGGGTCATAGTGATTAGAGAAGTGAAAATTCTTAGTTTGGGGAGTGTGTTTTGTTTTGTGAGAAGCCTTGCAGGTACGGTGGCTAGGTGACGCCGGCAAGTACCTAAGGTTGTGGGTGGCTGTAGGAAGTTTGTGAGGGCTGCAATCTTGCCCCGAAAAGGGAAAATATCACTTGGTAGAAGCGTGGAAAGTGATTGGATGAAACCTGGCTAGAGCTCGTCCACGAAGGTCATTCACGGCTTCCACAATAGAGATGCAGGATCCGGTGGGGATCTGAATACTAGGAAATACATTGTTGTGTCTCCATTTGGTTTGCTTCACATTTTGTATTTACATTGCGTATTTATTATCCTTCCGCTTGTGTCAACTTGAGTGTGTGTGTGTGTGTGACTACACGGGCTGTGTGATTATGTTGATAGATTCACAAAGAAGCCACAAAACCAAGCTTGTGCTGACGTGAAAGAGGCAAGGAGGGCTCTAACTATTTTTTGTTGGAACTTAGTGAAAACCGGCTAGGCTAGTATAGGAACCCGGCTAAGCTGGGTTGGACACTGTGGTGTGTCAAACAGCCAAAACTAGTTTGGCTAGGTGAAAGCTCTAGTTTGGTTTTGGTGAATTGATAAAACTCTAAGTGTTAACCCAGTTTATCAAAGTGATTATGAGATAGGTAGCACTACTCCAAGTGATGAAGCAATGGTGAAAATCACGATGACGGTGATGGCATGGTGATGACCAAATGCTTGGACTTGGAAAAGAAGAAAGAGAAAAAAACAAAAAGCTCAAGGCAAAGGTGAAACTTGATAGGAGCTTTTTCGTTTTGGTGATCAAGACACTTAGTGAGTGTGATCACATTTAGGATCGATAGTCGTACTATTAAGAGGGGTGAAACTCGTATCGAAATACGGTTATCAAAGTGCCACTAGATGCTCTAACTCATTGCATATGCATTAGGATCTAGTAGAGTGCTAACACCCTTAAAAACATTTGTGAAAATATGCTAACACATATGCACAAGGTGATACACTTGGTGGTTGACACATTTGAGCAAGGGTAAAGAAGATAGAGTTGAAAAGAAGTTAGTCGCGCTAGTCACAGAGTGACTGGACACATCTGGAATCTAGACCGGACGCGTCCGATATTCGGACCCAAGGTGAGCGACTAAGTGAAAGTGACCGGACTCTAGCTCAGTGGAATGACCGAACGCTGATGAGTTACTATTCAGCGTCAGGTCAAAGTGATATACCCCGATACAGGATTGCAGAGAGCGACCAAAGGCGTACGGTCTGTGAACCAGCAAGTCTTGGGTTTTCAGTGCAATAATTCATCGGACACTAGGAGCGTTCGGTCCAGTATGACTAGACGCGTCCGGTCGGCCCAGAGCGCTCTAGGAGCTCCCTAGACTTGACCAGATGCTGCATCTCCTACGTCCAGTCCGGTGTGACCGGACGTGTCCGGCCGGCCCAGAGCGGCTCTAAAAGCTCTCGAGACTCGACCGGACGCTACGTCTCCCGAGTCCGGTCATTTCTAACAGTGCGTCCGATCACGTAGTATTACTGTGCAGAGATAGCCGTTGGGCGGTCAGGCTGCGACTGGACGCAGCGACCAGACGCGTCCGGTGCACATGACCTGCGCGTCCGGTCGTCTCGTAGTCAGCCCAATAATTGAGCCAACGGCTCTATTGTTTAGGGGTGTCTATAAATATCGTTTGGCTGGCTCTAGCTCACTTTCTTGGCCATTTGCATTGACATAGCAACCTTGTGAGCTTAGCCAAAGCCCCCCCACTCATCTTCATCATTGATTCATCATCTTTGTAAGATTGGGAGTGAATCCAAGTGCATTACTTGAGTGTTTGTATCTAGAGGCACTTGGTGTTCATGTTTCGCTATGGGATTCGCTTGTTACTCTTGGTGGTTGCCACCACCTAGATGGCTTGGAGCAGCGAGGATCGTCAAGCAGAGGTTGGTGATTGTCTTTGGCTCCGATCGTGGTGATTGTGAGGGATTCTTGACCTTTCCCTGACAGAGAGCCAAAAGGTTGTAACACCCCGGTGTTACGCAAGCATTTAGGCACTACAAATCATGAACATAATACATCATCAAGCATCATAATCATACATGTATAATCATGTTAAATAATTACTAAAATAATGCTTTGAAACATATGAAACATGCTCGTGAAACATGTATGTTGCATTACTGTTTAAATGAACATGGGTCGTGTTTGTGCTTGTAATTATGTTTAACATGATTGTTTGAGAGTACAAATGACTTAGAAATATTTCACATGCATTTTGGAGCAAGGTTGGTATTCAAATTTCCCAAATTTTGCTTTTGAAAATAATCTTCCAAAATATGATTTTGAAATTAAATTGACCTTAATTTTGTAATTCAAAATCTAGTGGGAATTAGCCCTAGCTCCTTTTGACAAAGTTGTAGAGAATAAATTTTAGAGCAACTTTTATTTTTGGGCCAAAGTTTGAAACTGATTGAAATTACTCAAAATTTGCATTTGAATGTAATAGGAATAGAAAATAAATTGAAAAATTCGATTTGCTTCTTACTGGGCCGCCGCCTCCCTTTTGGCCTAGCTGGCAAAGCTGGCCCGCAGCGCTCTCGCCTCCGCTCCCGCGCCGCCTGCGCCCACGCTTCGACCACGCTAGAATGCGCGAGCCGCGTGGCGGCCATGCGCCGGCGAGATCGCCACGCGGCATCGCCGGCCTGCCCCGTTCTGACCGGCCCCACCCTACCTTCAAGACCCCTGTCCAAGCCTCACTCCGCCAATCCCTCCCTCTCTTCGCTTCTCCATCACCCGGACAGCAGCCGTAGCTCCCGCGCGCACAGCGAGCTCCGCCACCATGCTCCCTCACCGGAGTTGGCTCGCCCGGCCACCCTAGCTCACCGTCGATCGCTCCATCTCGCCCTGAGCTCCGCCTCCACCTCGCGCACCCCGTGCTCGCATCGGTTCGCCTTGGTAAGCCTTCACCGGCCATGAATCGCTCACCGGAGTGAGCTCCTCCTCGCCGGAGTGCTCCGCTCCGTGGACCTCGCCCCTCCGTCCTCCTTCTCGCTCTCTTTTCTCACGCATGAGCACCACACTGACACGGTGGAGCTCGCCAGCCATTCCCCGTGCCACATCTCGGCCGGAGATGGCCGGCCGACGTAGGGCCGCGCCACCACGCCGCCATGGACACCGATGAGCTTGCTCCCGAGCTCCACTGGCCACAGTAGATGTACCATTAGGTCCGCCTTGTCATGGGAAAGCCTCCGGTGGTGACCTCACCGCCGACGAGCTCACCGGCGGCGAGAACCGCCGTGGCCGAGCGCCTCCCCTGTCATAGTGACTGACCGGTGGGGCCAAGGGGGCCACTGTTAGCCGCTGGGGTGCACGTCTGTGTGCAGATCCGGGTGGATCTGGCATTTTTGAACCGGGATTTTCAGAAAGATTAAAAGAAATGATTTACATATTTTAATTAAATGCTTTGGAAATTCATAACTTGCTCAAAATAGCTCCAAATTTGTTGAAATAAGTTTTGCTAGTTTCTTGTGACTAGATTTATCTGTTAAAAATATTGCATGTCAAATTTGTGATACTTTTCTGTGTAGCTTTATTTAAATTGAATAAATGCTGATTTCTTAGAAAATGTCTAGTAAATAGAATAATTATCAGAAAAATATGGTTCTAGTTTTGTTAATCTCCTTTAGTGATGTACTTTGTAGGAAAAAGATATGTCATGCATGTTCTGTAGAGAAATATTGATATGTAGTTCAAGTGCCTTTAATTGATGATTTTTGTTATTTTAATAGAGAGCAAAAATTGTATAAAACATGTGTATGATAATTTTTGTGCAGTGATTGTTTACTGTGTATAACATAGAAAAAAATACCAAATCTATTGTTTGACACTTTTCATAGTACAAAGTATTTTCATGCTTAATTATCAACCATAGCTTGTCATTTTTGTGTAGGCTGTTATACTTATCCACATGCAATTAAAATTTTATGGTAGACTAATTATTGGCTAAGGAAGCTACTGTAATTTTCTCATAATTTTATGAACACCAGAAATATATGTTGCTGTTGTAGCCCTAGATTAAAATGAAATAAAACAATCTTCTTTAATGCATGTTTAGTTAATAATGTTTACTTTGGTGTATCTTTGAAGCATCTTAGCTTGCTGTGGTGACTTGGCATGTTAGTACAGTGGTTGTAGTAGTAGTATAGTAGTACATGTTCTTGGATGATGTTGGCTACCTTGTAGAAGAGCTTTACTTCTACTATGTCCAATAAAGTTAAACATGTTCATCTGCATTCCATGCATCATGATCATTTCATATCATCTCTCCGATGCACCTATGCATGAGCACTTAAACATCTGCATCATACAGGAACGTAGGAGGAGTTGCTAGTAGTGGTTCAGAAAGAGCAGACCGGGACAGATCCACAAGAAATCCAGGCACAGGAGGTACCAGAGGAAGAGGAGCAAGGAGAGGACTTGCTCGAGTGCGTAGATCATCAACCTAGTTCGTTCGAACGAGGCAAGCCCTGGAGCATTTTAAGTCTCCTACTTTATAAAAGCAATAATTCTTTCTATATATGAGTTTATATATTGTTGCATTAAGTTGTAGGAGTTGATTGAAACCGTTGATGCATTCATTACTATCCTTGCCTACCTTATTACCTTTTTACCCTGTTAGGTCAGGATCAAATGACTGCTTAGCCTTGCTTAGACCGGTAGCGATCGGTGATTTTCGGTCACCTACATCTATAGGGGGTTACTGGAAGAATTTAGCTATAGAAAGAATGATATCCTGGAATTAACCATGTGTGATGGATAATTGGAGACCGGACGGAAAAGTTGAAGGCAACCAGACAGGGTTCTGGGGTGCTGTTAGTTTTCCATCTATGTCGATTAAGGACCGATCGTTGCTCGTCCCTCTTGTCATGTTGAACGTATGCCTCATATTTAGCTAGCTGAATAAAGTACCTTTCAACCGCAAAGCTAGTGACACTATTTGAGCCAAGATAAACTCAGATTGGCAGACTGGTGCTGAAGAGGGTATGACGGGGACGCGAAGAGTGAGCCCAAGGTGCGTCCTAGCTGTCGGGCGGTCCCTAGGTAGTGCGGTCCATGACTGTTATCCCGCGGCTACTTGGAAAGTGTCATTAGTGATCTATAGCTCACTAGATCGGTGAGTGTGGTTTGTGTAAGGAATAAATCACCAGCTGGTTAGGAATCGATTCGAATCGCCATCGCTCCTGTATAGTGAGCACTTGACTCGAGCTACAGCATCGTAGTAATTATGATGGAACACTGATGGTTATCTGGATGGTATGGAATATGCTAAATCTAAGTTGGTAACTGGATGTTATTGGTTAATCAAGGGATTGCTATAGTATAGGTGCTTACCTAGATGGATAGGTCATAATAAAGATGATGCAATGTACTTAAAATGGTTTCTTCATGATAGCTTATGCTTTTCGCAAATGAGTCAGCTAGCCCACTAAAGAAAGCCTTGCATAATCCTTGGTGTCGCTTTATTTTAGTTTAAGACGGGTAAATCTAGCTAAGTACCTTCTCGTACTCAGGGCGTTGTTTCCATTGTTGTTGCAGATGGTCAAATATACTACGGCTATTGCATTAACTGCCTATACCCGGCGATGGGCGACAACTAGGACCAAGGGCAATGGTCACTCCGTATCTCTCATCTGATGCTTTTGTTGGAGATGACTACCTACTGGCACTGTATTTGAACCAAAAGTGTGTGTGTGGCTTTAAAACTATTTGCTTCCACTATTTTAGTTTGAACTTGGGTTGTAATAACTTTATGTTCTAAACTCTGATATATCCAACTGTCATTGCGAACTTTATATAACATGTGATGGTAATTGCTAAACTTGTACGATCTTGGTTTGTATGTCAATTGGTTTGAAATCCTTTGTGGTTTCACGGACTACCGGGTTATACGGGCTTAAGTTTGCCAAATTATCTGCTTCGGTAGAAAATTTCCTTACTTAATCTTGTATAATTGGTTGGTTCTATTACAAAGGTACTCTAGTAAATTGCTCGTGGCTTGTGTGATCCTCATCTTATGTTGGTTGTGCGGCACCCTATTGAAGGTTTGGCATATGAAGCCAATTAGCGCATGAACCTCCAAGTGAGTGAATCACCACAACGGGGACTAGCTTGCCGGCAAGTAAGTGAACCTCAGAAGAAAAATCATTGTCTTGATTGTCTCCTTGCTATTCATTGGTATTCACTCATTGGTCACTTGCCACGGCGGTATACCTCTCTACCACTCTTGTATTTCATTATATATTCACTTGAATAGAGCTAGTGGTAGTTAAGACTAGATAGTGTATCATTTAATTGTATTACTCTCACTAGGTTGATCACGTAGGTGTATATTAGTGACATAGCTTTGTTGTGATATACTAGAGATCATAGAAAATAGAATTAGGTAGGTGGCTTGCAACCCTAAGTATAGTGCTAGCGCAAAATTTGCGTCGCCATCTTATTGACTAATCATTTGTCTTAGTGTTATTGTAGAAAATTTTAATAGGCTATTCACCCCCCCCCTCTAGCCATTAGGACATTTCAAGTGGTATCAGAGACGTGGTCACCGTAATTTGAGGCTTAACAACCTTCGGTGTAAAAATGGCTCAAATCAACAACACCAAGAAGCCACCCCAATCTGATGGCGCAAATTATTCATATTGAAAGTCAAAGATGACCACACATATCAAGTCAATCAATAGAAGGGTGTGGAAGGTGGTAGAAACCAAAATTGAGGTTGTTGATCCGGAGAATCCCACCGCGGCCGAAGAAGTGCTTCTCCAAAATAATGACATTGCTCTAAGTGTCATTCATGATGCAATTGATGAGAGAACATTTGAGCAAATCAAGAATTTTGAGATGGCTCATGAGGCTTGGAAGAAGTTGAAAGAATCATTCGAGGGCACCAAGGCAATGAAGGGTGCAAAGGCATACATTCTCAAGGAGAAATTTGCTAGCTTCAAGATAATGGAAGATGAGAGTATGCTGGACATGTTCTATCAGATGGAAATGCTTGTCAATGATCTCAAAGCACTTGGTGAGAAGGTGGAGGACAATGACTTCTCTCATAAGTTCTTGAAATGCTTACCCGCAAGATTTGGCATGTTGGTCACCTTGTTAGTGAGGACCAGTTTGGACACAATGACACCAAACCAAATCTTGGGAGATATCATGACCAATGATGCTTATAGAGATGATGATGAGAAGGAAGAAAAGAGAGAAGAAAGATGACAAGAAGGATGACAAGAAGAAGAGTGTGGCATTCAAGGCCACATCATCTAAGGGCAAGGCAAAGCAAGAATCATCAAGTGAAGATGAAGACTTGAGCTTTGATGAGATGGATGATGAGAAGATAGCTCTCTTTGTTAAGATATTCGGCAAGTTCATGATGAAGAAGGACTACCATGCTAGAAGAAAGAAGTCTTCATTCAAGAACAAGGAAGAGTCAAGAAGGTGCTTCAATTATGGAAGCAAAGATCATCTTGTTGCTCAATGCCCATATAATAGTGACAATGATGATGACAAGAAGAACAAAAAGAATGACAAGAAGGAAAAGAAAGAGAATGACAAGATGACCTTCAAGAAGAAGAAGAATGGTGGTTCATATGTGGTCACTTGGGATAGTGATGCTTCCTCAGGTGATGATGATGATAGTGATGATAATAAGACCATCAAAAAGAAGGCACTTGCAAGCATTGCTATCAATAAGAAGCCTTCTCTCTTCGACACTCTGTCATGCTTTATGGCTAAGGCCACTAAAGTACAAATTTGTGATGATGGAAGTGATGAGGAACATGATAATGAAAATGAAAATGAAAATAAAAGTGATAGTGATAGTGATGATGATGAACCAACTAAGGATGAACTACTTAACATGCTAGATGATACTAAAAACACTTCAACATTAAGAGAAGGGAATGCAAAAGCTTGTGTAAGGAAACAAAAGCCCTTAAGCAAGCCTTTGATGAGCTCAAAGCATCTCATGAGAGGCTAGAGGAAGCCCATGAGAAGCTTGGCAAGGCTCACAAGAAGCTTGAAAAAGCTCATTCATCTTTGCTTGATGAGCAAAATGAGAAGAAGCATGTTGAGACATGCAATGTAGGCTTAACTTGTGACCTAATTGATGAATCATTATATAAGTCTATCATTGCTGCTTCCACTAACCCTTGTTGTAGCACTTCTACTTTCACCTCATCTAGTAGTGATGGTTTCACTTGTGATGCCTCACTAATGGTTGAGAATGAGATTCTCAAAAAGAAGGTCAATAAGCTCACTCACACCTTAGCTAAGGCATATGGTGGTGAGGACCGCTTGCTTATGTGCTTGGGTAGCCAAATAGCTTCTCTCTACAAAGAGGGATTGAGCTATACCCCCAAGAAAGATAAGGCGGTATTTGCTCCTCACAAGACTAGTTTTGTGAAGAACCATGATCGGTTTTGCACTAGTTGCAAGCAAATTGGTCATAAAGAGCATGAGTGCAAGAATAAGAGCAAAAATACTAATATATCCTCAATTAAGATTAATTCTTTCTATGTGCTTACTAAGGGTACAAATGGTGTGAAGACTAAATTCATTGGTGCACCATGGATGGGCTCAAAGAAGAAAGTCATTTGGGTACCAAAGAGCTTAGTGACTAACCTTTAAGGACCCAAGCAAGTTTGGGTACCTAAAAGGAATTGATCTTCTTTTGTAGATCGATTATAAAGCCGGAGGAAGGCAATGGGTTCTTGATAGTGGGTACACTCAACATATGATCGGTGATGCAAGAATGTTTAACTCAATCAACACCAATGGCAATGATGGTTATGATAGTATCACATTTGGTGACAATGACAAAGGCAAGGTCAAATGGCTTGGTAAGATTGCAATATCCAATGACATGAGTATTTCCAATGTGTTGCTTATAGAGAGCTTGAACTTTAATTTGCTATTCGTGGCTCAATTATGTGATCTTGGATTCAAATGCATATTTGAGGTAGATGATGTAGAGATCATAAGTGTAGATGACTCTAACTTGATCTTCAAATACTTTAGATATGAGAATCTATACTTGGTTGATTTTAATGCTAGTGAAGCTCAACTATCTACATGTTTATTCGCTAAGTCTAGCATGGGTTGGTTATGGCATAGAAGACTTGGTCATGTTAGAATAAAACAATTAAATAGATTGGTTAAGCATGACTTGGTTAGAGGCTTGAAAGATATAGTGTTTGAGAAAGATAAGCTTTGTAGTTCTTGTCAAGCCAGAAAATAAGTTGGAAACACCCATCCTAAGAAAAGCACGATGAGCACTAGTAAAGCATTTGAGTTATTGCACATGGATTTATTTAGGCTAACTGAATATACTAGCATTGGTGGTAACAAATATGGCTTTATGATAGTAGATGATTATACTAGATACACTTGGGTATTCTTTCTAGTGGATAAAAGTGATGTGTTTGTAACATTCAAATCATTTATAAAAGGCATTCACAATGAGTTTGAAACAACCATCAAGAGAGTTAGAAGTAATAATGATAGTGAGTTCAAGAACACTAGAATTGATTAGTTGTGTGATGAATTTAGAATTAGACATTAATTCTTGGCTAAGTACACTCCATAATCAAATGACCTTGTTGAGAGGAAGAATAGAACACTCATTGATATGGCAAGGTCTATGCTTCATGAGTACAATGTGAGTCAATCTTTTTAGACTGAAGCTATCAACACGGCTTGCTATTGTAGCAACTGCCTCTATTGTCATCCATTGAAAGAGAAAGTACTATATGAGCTCTTAAATGGTAGAAAGCCCAACATTGCATATTTTCGAGTCTTTGGTTGCAAATGCTATATCTTGAAGAAAGGCACTAGATTAGACAAGTTTGATAAGAAATGTGATGAATGATTCCTACTTGGATACTCAACTACTAGCAAAGCTTATAGAGTTTGGAATTTGGATAGTGGTACTCTTGAGAAAGTTCATGATATTAAATTTGATGAAACCAAGGGTTCACAAGAAGAAAATGAGAACTTAGAAGATGTTAGATGTATTCAACTTTTAAATGCCATGAAGAACATAGATGTTGGTGAATTGAGGCCTAGGCAAGTGAATGATAATGAAGATGATCAAGTGCAGGTGTTCTCTAACTCAAATGTGCAAGATGATACAAATCAAGCTAGTACAAGTGGCTCTCATGATAATGAATAAAATCAAGTGGCTAGAACATTATCTCAATCCAATGATCAAGCAAGTGCAAGCAATCAAGTTTTAATACTCCAACCAACCAATATTGCAAGGGATCATCCATTGGACACTATCATTGGTGATATTTCAAGAGGTATGCAAACTAGATCAAAATTGGCTTTATTTTGTGAGTATTTCTCATTTGTGTCATCTATTGAACCAAAGAAGATAGATGAAGCATTGAAGGATGTTGATTGGGTGAATGCTATGCATAAAAAATTGAATAACTTCATAAAAAATCGAGTATGAGAATTGGTAGAGAGACCAAAGGGACACAATATGATTGGAACCAAATGGGTCTTTAGAAACAAGCAAGATCAAGATGGGATAGTAGTAAGGAACAAAACAAGATTGGTAGCACAAGGATATACACAAGCTGAAGGTCTTAACTTTGAAGAAACATATGCTCCGGTTGCTAGAGTAGAAGCAATTAGAATCTTACTAGCCTATGCTTGTGCTCACAACATCAAGCTTTATCAAATGGATATTAAGAGTGTATTTCTCAGTGGTTACATCAATGAAGAAGTATATGTTGAGTAACCTTTTGGTTTTGAAGATGGCGAGAAGTCCGACCATGTGTACAAGTTGAAAAAGACATTGTATGGCTTGAAGCAAGCACCTAGAGCATGGTATGAGAGATTGAGGGACTTCCTACTCTCTAAAGGGTTCATGATGAGCAATGTTTACACCACTCTTTTCATCAAGAAGATTGGTAAAGACTTATTTGTGTTGCAAATCTATGTTGATGACATCATATTTGGATCAACCAATCAAGACTTTTGTGAAGACTTTAGAAAGATGGTGACTAATGAGTTTGAGATATACATGATTGGAGAGTTAAGTTACTTCCTTGGTCTTGAAATTAAGCAATTGAAGAATGGTACATTTGTAAATCAAGGCAATTATATCAAGGACATGATCAAAAAGTTTGGCATGAGTGATAGTAAAACCATTAGTACACTAATAACAACAAATGACAACTTAGATAGTGATGCAAGTGGCAATGTGATAGATCAAAAATTGTATCGGTCTATGATTAGAAGCCTACTCTATGTGACCGCATCAAGACCGGATGTCATGTTTAGTGTATGCATGTGTGCAAGATTTCAAGCCTCACCAAGAGAAAGCCATTTAAAAGCAACAAAAATAATATTGAGGTATATCCTTGTGCTACCAATCCTGTTTTAGATAACTTTAGCTTGCTCTAGACAGATGGTCTAATGTATCATCTAAAGTTAATTTAGCCAACTTAAAAAAATCATTAGTTCTTTGGAGCATACAAATGAGTTAAAATGATCTAAAGGTTAGTGACTAAATTTTAGACCGTAGCATTCGAACAGGCAGAGGCCTAAGACCGATTGGACTGACGGCAAAAGCATTTCCACTCTAACCGCGCGTTGGACACACCAGTGCCGGCGGTAGCCACAGAAGCACTGAAGCAGCACACTGAGCCTCTAGCTCGGGCCGCTCCTACTGGTTCGGCGATCAATTCATCTGATGCGCGCGGGGGAGCAGGCGAATCCAGCGTTTCCGTGCGCGCAAGGGCACAGAGACTCACCAAGGGAGCAGCACGAAACGGCCAGTGCCTGTGATGGTGGTGCGCATCGTCATTAGCGTACAGTCCGACACCGGCACCCGCGGCGCACCGAGCTAGCTAGTGATCAGCTTGCCACCACGTTCGCCGCGGACTGCCCATCGTCGTGCGTTTACACTGCGCTTGCACAGTTGCACAGCAGCAAGCCAGCAATGGGTAGCGTATACTAGCTAGCGTGGCTTGTTGCATCACGATCTCAAACGTCAGGCCTGAAAACAACTAAACACTCCTGCAGACTGATGACAAAAGTACTTATATGATGGGAAGAAACGTGAAACTTACCACGCACTTGTATATGTATATACGATCGTATCTATATGTTCACAGGCGTTGAGATTTGTGCTAGGAGAAACCCTCGCTTACTGAGCACCAAATAAGGTGCCTAGATAACGTTTGGTTTGAGGTGGATCAGGGACGAAGTAGGATATCCACTTTGTTTTGTTTCAAATTCTAGGACAGAGGCGACAAAGTCATCCCAGAGAGGAATATTTCCTCTAAATCTGGTTTTATGTTATTCCAAAAAATTTAAAGGAGGAATGTTTCTGTTGGTTCATCATCGCTCAAAACTATTTGGAGGAGATCTGATGGACTAAATATCTCTCATGTCCGTATGAGTGTTGAGCATGTTTAAGCATAGCGTGGAGTCCGATTCAACAAATTGGAATGTGGAGCTTTTTCATGGTTCAGAAGAGTGTTGAGGCATGGTGCAGAGTTTGATTCTAAAACAAATTTGAACGCATTATGCGATCAATGGATAAATCTCTAAGCCTCCCATACCTCTCTCTCTCTCTCTCTCTCTCTCTCTCTATATATATATATATATATATATATATATATATATATATATATATATATATATATATATATATATATATATATATATATATATATATATATAGAGGCTATTCAGTAGCCAGCTACAGAATAAGTTATTCTGTAGCCACCTCCATTTACTATAATTTTATATACTAATTTACGATAATGTCAATATATATTTACTATAGTTGGGTTACTATAACACATAGGGATATTTACCATAACGTTATAGTAAACCACTTAGTAAGGAGTTACTATAATCTCATAAATTAACATAGTAATTATAGTAACTCAAGGTGGCTACAGAATAGGTTATTTTGTAGCCAGCTATATATATATATATATATAACTACTATCCTGTAGCTGGCTACAGAATAACTTATTCTGTAGCCACTTTGAGTTATGATAATTACTATGTTAATTTACGAGATTATAGTAACTCCTTACTAAGTGGTTTAATATAACGTTATGGTAAATATCCTCATGTGTTATAGTAACCCAACTATCGTAAATATGTATTGACATTATGGTAAATTAGTATATAAAATTATAGTAAATGGAGGTGGCTACAGAATAACTTATTTTGTAGCCGGCTACTGAATAGCCTCTCCATATATATATATATATATATATATATATATATATATATATATATATATACACGCGTCAAGCATAATATGAAGTTTGATCGCAAGACGAACTGAAATGTATAACATGGTTGTTAAATAAATCTTCAATTCATAAGTTCCGTTGCCAGGCATACACGTAAGTGCATGTTTTGCTAGTGGGACCTAAGCAGTTATTTGAGGTTCTCGCCGATGATATAACATCCCCCTCCCCCTAATCACAGCGCACTCAACACCGGACCACTCATCGACGGATCCTCACTGCAGCAGATTAACTCAATTCGAGGCACTATAAGCATGCAGTTAGATTTCATCATGCGTGCAAGGACATGAAATGTGACACAAGCTAAGTCGTCTATCGGTGCTACATCAAAAGCAATTGCACTTGCACCATCTAGTGCTGACATGCATCCTCGGCCACACGAACGCGCGTCGCACTGTCCTGATCATTATCATGTGACACTAGTATTTATGTTAATGTGCTTAGGTTAGGATCCATACCTACTATCTATGGACCTTTCTCTTAGTGCGAGTTCTTGCTAAGGACATGATTAGCTTGATGACCCTAAGGACTCAATAGATTGCTTTTGAAGAAGAACTTATTAGGAGTCAAGGTGGTGAGGGGACGGGGTTTAGAGTTTACATAGGCTAAGATTGTTGATTTAAAGTTTGACCCAATTCACTCTCTCTCTCTCTCTCTCTCTGGTCATTGGGTCCTTATATTAAGTGTGAGAGATGAGATGTAGGAGTGAGATGCCCATGCCAGAGGCCCATTAACATTTGGTAGATGTTTTTTTTCCTGCTTTCACAACGTGTCAACACGAAGACGATATTTTTTTGTGAACGGGGTGTAGTACCCGTATTTCATTAATACGAAAGGAATCATTTTACGGCATGTTGTTAGTCCTGCTACCTAAAACCGGTTCGCGAGAAGCAGACGACTAGTGACACTAACAACCGAACACAAAGCTGGTAATACACGAAGACGAAATCGTTGCATTTGATCATTTTCCTGTGAGTATTGTGTCCACTTAAAATATTAATATCTCATCGTGTTTTCGTCAGGAAATAAACTCATTCCCCCATAAGTCTTTTAGTTTTTCCTGTGGGTTTTAAACAGTACCCCAAAGGTTAATCTCTAACTTTTCTATTCGCTAAAAAAAACTAAAAACTTTATATGTACCTGTAAATGGAAACCTAAAACCAGTTATTTGAGGTAGTAACCGATGATACTTTTTCTGTTTGCAATCTAATCGAGTCGCATTATCATCACTGATGAGGCACTTATCTATCGTTCATCATTGGAGCTGATGTAACACTAACACTATGCGAGTCACTAAGAAGCGATGCGCAGTAACCCAGTAAGCCTTCGTCATGTCTATGCGTGCAAATGCAAGGACACATGAACTGTGGCACCAAGCTATGTCGTCTATCGGTGCTGCATCAAAAGCAATTGCACTTGCACCATCTCTAGTGCTGCCATGAATTCTCGGCCACGCGAGCACCGGTATACCGCACTGATTCCGATCACTTTACCTCCGATATTTCTTCGTCCACTCCAGTCCAGAGATGCGAATGATGCGCATGGCGAGCGATCGCCAGACCGCTATATAAACCCGTCCATGGCTGCTCTCTCACTCAGTACAAGCTCAAGCCAGGCACACAGCAGCCCAAAGACATCGATCATGGCTGCCTCGCGTTACCAGCAAGCTCTTGCTCTCCTGTGCGCCTGCCTGCTCCTGGCCGGCGCGGCGTCCGGCGGCCGCGTGGACGTGGAAGACATGCTGATGATGGACCGGTTCCGCGCGTGGCAGGCCACGTACAACCGCTCGTACGTGACCGCCGCGGAGCGTCTGCGCCGGTTCGAGGTGTACCGCCAGAACATGGAGCTAATCGAGGCCACGAACCGGCGCGGCCTCTCGTACCAGCTCGGCGAGACCCCGTTCACGGACCTCACCAGCGAGGAGTTCCTCGCCACGCACACCATGCCGCGCCTGCGCGCACCCGAGGCCGCCGCCGCGCGGCACCGGGAGCTCATCACAACGCGCGCTGGCCCCGTCAGCGACGGCGGTCGTCGCCACTGGAACTGGAACTCCACGACGGACGTCGACGTCCCCGAAAGCGTGGACTGGAGGACCAAGGGCGCGGTGACGCCGGTCAAGTACCAAGGATCTTGTGGTAAACAATACTCGTAGAAAAATATTTACCAATCACCGTATCACACGCATATTCCTACAACGTATACGGGACAAAAAAAAACACACACACACTGTCATGATAGATGATCGACGACGATGCCCCTCTCCTTGCAGGCAGTTGTTGGGCATTCGCGACGGTGGCGTCGATCGAAGGCCTGCACAAGATACGGACGGGCCAGCTCGTCTCCCTATCGGAGCAGGAGCTCGTGGACTGCTCGAGGTCCCCGCCCAACAATGGCTGCGACGGCGGCGACCCTGGGGTTGCCATGGACTGGGTGGCCGCTAACGGCGGCCTCACCACCGAGTCCGACTACCCGTACTACCCGCCTGAGGGGCAGCAGGGCAAATGCAAGCCCGACAAGGTGCGCAACCACGTCGCCAAGATCAGAGGCAAGAAGTTGGTGGATCAAAACAACGAAGCAGCGCTGGAAGTCGCCGTGGCGCAGCAGCCTGTTGCCGTGGCCATAAATGCAGAAACCCTCCAGCACTACAACGGCGGGGTGATCAGTGGCCCCTGCGACCCTGACAAGATCGACCACGGCGTCACGGCGGTCGGGTACGGTGCCGAATCCGGCGGCCGCAAGTACTGGATCGCAAAGAACTCGTGGGGCGAAAACTGGGGCGAGAAGGGATACTTTCGCCTCGAGAGGCGCATCAAGGACAACAGAGGCACATGCGGTATAGCCACATGGGCAAACTACCCGGTGATGTGAGCTCCCGTCCGTCGCCGCCGTGCTTACTTGCCTGGTCGATCGTATACTCGTATGGATGATTAACTATATACAGTACGTACAGTACAGTCGCCTTGCTTCCTGCACATGCGCAGCGCAAACCTATATCTGATGAGGTGCAGAAGTCAGCTTGAAGAACAGGCTGAAATAAACTCGACGCACGCGACTACTCAGTACAGTGTCGTCGTCGTCATTTGCCAATGATGTATAATCTTAAAAACTATAATATATATAAGCTCGATATGTGGCTGTGCTAAATAGAATATCCCCTACTTTAACTATAACTAGCAAAATTAAATACCCTCCACTTTAACTAGCAAATTTATCCGTGCATTACAATGGAACCTAATTATGTTCGGGCATGGATCTAATTAATAGGATAAATGGATGATATGATACCAAACAACACTGCACTACGTACATAATACTCTCTGCATTTCAAATCGTAAGTCGTTCTAGCGTCTTTGATATATAACTTTTGCTACATACCTAGATACAGATTATGGCTAAATATTGGAAAAGCCAGAACAAGACTTACAATTTAGGATGGAGAGAGTATTAAGGTACTACGATCATTTTTCAATGGTGCATTATACATATACTAAAACCGACTTTGCTGATCTTAACTTGCTCAATTAATACAATGGATGGAATATTCAACAACACTGTTCTTGTCGAGATTATACTGTTAAATGGCCAAGTTTCTCCAGAATTCCGTAAATCTTGTCTAGCAAAACCAAGAATCACTTCTCCTAAAAAAACAAGAATCACAATGGGGAAAATGGAAAAAATACCTCATTTCCCTCCGGTCACAAATTTGTCCATGCGTTCTAATAGAGCATACAACTTAACTTATTATGCGTACTACTACAAAATTTATTTTTGGAGATTACTACTTTCGTTTATGGAGGTATCACATTTATATCACTGTCTTTCATAACTGAGACCCATTTTTAAAGACCCACATGCCATTAATTTACAGAGGTGGAGGAATCGGTGTAAACCGTCTCCCAAAAACCGGCTAAGCCGTGTTTATCACTGATAGCACTCCAACGCTAGTTTTTGTGTATAGCCTATATATAGCTCTCCATTTCCCCTTGTGTTGGTTGTTGCTGCTCCCCATTGCCATACACGACCAGAAGCCCTTGGCTACTCCCAAACCTCCCTTTGCGGTCATAGTGATTAGAGAAGTGAAAATTCTTAGTTTGGGGAGTGTGTTTTGTTTTGTGAGAAGCCTTGCTGTTGCAGGTACGATGGCTAGGTGACGCCGGCAAGTACCTAAGGTTGTGGGTGGCTGTAGGAAGTTTGTGAGGGCTGCAATCTTGCCCCTAAAAGGGAAAATATCACCTAGTAGAAAGCGTGGAAAGTGATTGAATGAAACCTTGCTAGAGCTCGTCTACGAAGATCATTCACGGCTTCCACAATAGAGATGCAGGATCCAGTGGGGATCTGAATACTAGGAAATACATTGTTGTGTCTCCATTTGGTTTGCCTCACATTTTGTATTTACATTGCGTATTTATTATCCTTCCGCTTGTGTCAACTTGAGTGTGTGTGAATATGTTGATAGATTCACAAAGAAGCCACAAAACCAAGTTTGTGTTGACGTGAAAGAGGCAAGGAGGGCTCTAACTATTTTTTGTTGGAACTTAGTGAAAACCGGCTTGGCCAATATAGGAACCCGACTAAGTTGGGTTGGACACTTTGGTGTGTCAAACAGCCAAAACTGGTTAGGCTAGGTTGCAAAGCCGGTTAGACCAGGTTTGATTGTGTGTGTTGTTTATATTGTTTTAATTGCTAATATTTGTTGAAAAGTTTTGTAGAGCCTATTCAATCCTCTCCCCCTCTAGGCATCAAGTTGGTCATTCCTAAGTGAAATATTTTTATGAAACCTATAAGTTAGCACAACTAGAATATAGAGAACATGTAGACTTTGCTAGGCTAGATGCCTAGATCTGAACAAAGATGCTTAGTGAACTTTAAGACTTGATGCAATATATGAGTTAAAAACTTTGATGTATATATATAGTATGTTTGATGTATATGATGGATTACAATGGTAGAATGAAGTAAGTATTTGTGTTTGTAGATACATGCATGAAAATATAATTCCACGTGATGTATATTTACTATGTTGTTAGAATTAGCTATGATGTCTATTTGAATTTAAATGTGATCAATTTAATAGTAATATAGCCAGAAGCATTTGACTTTTTATTTTAAAATAATATTTTTACATGAGGTTTATTTTACTTGACTGCCTCTAGAATTCAGTTAATACTTAATAGAGGCAGCTTTATTACGTAAACCTACGATTATCTTAAGTTTATATGTGGTTGTCTATGGCCTACCGCCACCGTAAATGGATTTACATAGGCGGCTCTCAAGATGTCGCTAATGCAATGTTATTATTTTCATTGGCCTTTCATACCGGCGGCTCACGAAACCGCCAACATAGATGCAAAGCCTACCACTAGGAAAAAAACTTTTCTGTACTAGTGATGAAAAATGTTATTAGAACCTATAAAATAGTGAATCATTCCAAATAATTCTAATAACACTCTTCAACAATAACAGATGTGAATTCAGAAAGATTAATTTATGGTACATAAAACATATGATAACCAAGAAATTAGAATAAATTTGCATATACGATAACAAAAACCTTTTTAGAAAAGAGGTACAACCTTTTTCCAACTAGATCAAATGTTAGCACCAAAGTTCACAAACACATTATAATATAACCACCTCATAAAATATTTTTCTAGCACCCTAGTGGGTCTCAAACGTGCAAGAACATGCCAGAGGGGGTGGAGAGCCACTATGGCTGTGAGTTGTGATGAGCCTATGCCTCTGGCAGTGATGAGCCAATGACGCTCGCTCAACACCGAATAACAACCTATACCATTATATTGCTACCAGCGTGCTCTGGCTTCGACGTGGTTCCATCTTCACAAACATTCTTCTAGTACCTCTGGTGCACCATCTTGACTACAAACAGGCGATGTATATATGGGGAGCTTTCTTTCACATAGAGCATAAATTGAGACTATACAAAAATGGTGAACCAATTTGTGGTACTACAAGCGGCTGACACATGCAGGGGACCTCTTCTATCCGTGTGGAGGGGTCTGGACGCTGGTTTTATAACCAGAAGTAATGGCGGTAGTTGGATCCAACGGTGGAAAATCAATCAATTGATGGTTAGATGGATCCAACGGTACAGTACACTGTTGAGTTAATACAAAACCTGGCAATGATATATCATTGTTGGGTCTAGCTTAAGCCGATAGTGATATGACGTTTATCACTGCTAGTTTGTGGCTTGACCCGGCAACGATATGTCACTGCCATGTGGTGGTTTGAACTGACAGTGATAGATGCTTTCATTGTTGGGTGAAAAATGTCTCCGGAATTTTCTAGATTCTAGGCTTACGAACCGGCAATGAAAAGCAATAACTGTGACTCTAGCACAACCGACAGTGATGCACAGGCACTAATTGCCTGTTCTGGCATAGTGTCTTATCAGATTTGGGCAAGTCAACGAAGGAATTCAATTAAAAAGACTAATAATACCTCGTCCCAAAAATAATGCAATTCCAGGTGCATTCTCAATTAAAGTGCCTAGAGCTTGACCATATACATAGTCAAAATATTCATGTTTATGATGATAAATAAGTATATTATCAAAATATATTTGATGACAAATCTAATGGTGACTACTTAGTACGATAAATGTTACTAGTATTTTTCATATAAACTTGGTCAATCTTGACATACTTTAACATAGTACCATTTTAGAATTACATCCTTTTTAGGATGGAGGGAGTAGAATTTGATTGAATTATAAGTTGATGGAATGGCAAAATATATAGCATTATATGGATGCCATCTATATCTGTATCTATATCTATATCTCTTATAATTCTAAATCTCACTAGCTATGTATCTTAACATGCAAGTTGTCCACCTCAGCAATGCACTATCACATGCAATTAAAATCCATTAGCACGTGCAATTGTAATGTCCACATTAGCAAGACGCACAAGCATTTTGTTGTCCACGTCAACATGCCATGCAATCCACTAATCCGCAATTCTCACAACAACACGCAGGGTATGCTTCTAGTTCCTTATATATTGAAAGTATTATTTACGTTTAGTGGAGATGATATGGATAGCTTTTATTAAAGGTTGGAAATTAGTGAGATGACATGACTATTAGAGGAAGATGGCGGAATAGTGTGAGAGATGATGTGGATGGATTGTTTTCATTAAGAGGTTGGAAGTTAGTACGATAACATGGTTATCAGTGGGAGATGACGTGGATAGTTAGTGGGAGATGATGTGGATGGCTTGCTTTTACAGAAAGGCTAAAAGTTAGTAATTTTGTTTAGCGAAGATGACGTGAAAAGCTTTTATTAAGGGGTTGGAAGTTAGTGCAATGACATGACTATTAGTGGGAGATGATATGGAAAGTTAGTGGAAGATGATATGGATGGTTTGCTTTTATTAAAAGGTTAGAAGTTAATGAAATGACGTGACTATTAGTCAGTGGCGAATGTAGGATTTTAGGTTAGGGTATGCCACCTTAAAAAAAAATTATATATAATTTGATAAATCTATTTTAGCATTTTGATAATAAATATAAAATTGACAGGTAATTCAGTATATATGCATTAAGTAACATGATAAGGCTTAAATTCATAGATTAAGTACAATATAAATAGTTCAAAAGCCATTCAGATAATTGAAATATAGGCATAAAAAAGTATTAGAGACTTATAACTATTTTATTCGACGCTTTTGAAGGGACATAAATATATTGCATCGATTATATATCTCAATCGACTTGAAAGAAAATATCTCGCTCAATGAAAATGAGCAATCATCCAAAAGATCATCTCCCATCATATTTCGTAACTTTGTTTTCACTGATGATACTCTGGGACAAACCCTCGACCTCGCTGTGTGATAGATGATTTTATGATGTTAGCGCTTAGCAAATAGCAATTAAAGTAGACATCAATTTGATATTGAATCTCACCTCATTTCTGATCACAAATTGCACATAAGCCTCCGCACGCCGCCGCCGCCGGTGTGGTCAGTCTGAGGATCTGGGAACGTTGTGGTCGTAGGAACCAGGGACGACGGTGACTGGATGCTCGTGCTCCATATTGGCGATTTCTGATCTGGTATGCGTATGCTGTCGAGCGGTTAAGATCTGAAGATGAACCGTCAAACATACCTATACGGCGATGCATCGATCGAACGGTACTCGTACTTGCAGCGCGGCGCAATAGTCGATAGAAGCCGAGGCGCTGTAGTCTCTTGTGATCCTGTCGCTGGCTACATGGGCCGCGTGGGCCTTCTCTGACGCTGGTTCGCAGGCTGCCTCTCCAGTCTCCACGTTCTGCTCTTAGGTATCGCAGGTAAGTATTGTTTTCTTTTTTTAAGAAATATGCGTATATATACATGCTCGCTAGCCAGAATTGCAGGGTATGCCGGGGCATACCCGGCATACCCTGTAGCTCCGCCACTGCTATTAGTGGGAGATGATATGGATATAGATACATAGATATAGAATACCTACATGGCTACATGCCCCAACTCTCCCACTATATATATCTGCAAGTACATCATCCCAATTCACAATGCCAACAACCCATCCATCCTTTTAGCTGTTGATACAAAAGAGAAGACGATGGCCGAGCCAAACACAGAGTTCAGTGATCTTATTACGCAAGCAAAGAAAAGAATAGTACCAAGGTTCACTGAAACCTTCAACGTGGATGACGTGAACTACACTTACGGCTCCTTCATTGCCTGGGCCCGGAAAGAAGTAATCAAATACTGCACCGACCATAAAGGCATCCTCCAGCCTGTGCTGCCGCCGGAGAAGAAGGTCCCCGAGCTCTGGTTCCACATCGAGCTCAAAACCAAGACCAGCTCCATCACGCTCGCCATACGCATGGACAACCTCTACCTCGTCGGCTTCAGGACCCCAGCCGGTGTGTGGTGGGAGTTCGGCAAGAACGGCGACACCCACCAACTCGACGACAGCCCGAGGTGGCTCGACTTTGGCGGCCGGTACCAGGACCTCATCGGCAATAAGGGTCTGGAGACCGTCACCTTGGGCCGTGCCGAAATGACCAGAGCCGTCAACGACCTGGCGAAGAAGACGACTATGACATTAGAGGAGGAAGAGGAGCTGCTGATGCTGATCTGGCAGCGGCGGCTGACCCGCAAGCTGACACGAAGAGCAAACTGGCGAAGCTGGTGGTCATGGTGTGCGAGGGGGTGCGGTTCATCACTGTGTCCCGCACAGTAGAAGCGGGGTTCAACAACCAGCCAGGGGTGACCATAAGCGAGATGCAGGGGAAGCATGTGCAGAAATGGGACAGGATCTCGAAAGCTGCCTTCGACTGGGCTATAAAAACCAGAACGCTGTGATCCCCGACATGCAGAAGCTTGGCATCAACAATAACAACGATGCTGCGAGGATCGTTGCGCTCGTTAAGTATCAACCTACTGCAACTGCTATTACTAGTGCCACATACGAGAACAGCGAGGTCTGATGATCGACACATCATGACTTGCCGTTGTACTCCTAGCTATATGCATACCGTGCGTGGTGTTCCTTGTATCCTTCTAATGAGAAATACCTAAATAAAATCCTGCATGCTCCATGCTTGTTGATCGACTCCACGTCGACTGAATTTCTTTGCGAAAGAGCGAACTTGACTTCGCATATCCATGAGTCTTGTGACCTTTGTAGTTGATTCCAGACACGAAAAAGAAACTTTGCAAAGCTTTGCTACGGTACTCTGACTATATTACTCCATAGGAAGTAATAGCTAGAAGAAATCACGGCCGTTGAATTATTATTAGGTGAAATAATGCAAATGCATTGTCAATATGTTGAAATAAGAGAGGAGAAAAAATAATATGGGCCGAGATTTAGGGTGTAAAGCGACACACTACAGGATTCTGGTTCTTTGCCGAGTGCAGGCCGCACTCGGCAAAGCCCGCTCTACACTCGACAAAGGTTTTGCCGAGTGCCGCAATCGGCAAAGAGCACTCGGCAAAGAATTCTTTGCCGAATGCCACCTGTCTGGCACTCGGCAAAGCCTTTGCCGAGTGCCATGTCAGCACTCGGCAAAGCCTTTGCCGAGTGCCATGTCAGCACTCGGCAAAGTTAACGTCCACCATCATCTGTCGGTTTCTTTGTCGAGTGCTGACGTGGCAGGCACTCGGAAAAGAGTTTTAAATTTTTTTAAAAAAATAATATTTGCCGAGTGCTGGTCTGACAGACACTCGGCAAAGCAATTTTTTTTGAAACAATCTTTGCCGAGTGCTGGCACTCGGCAAACTTATGGTCACTTTGCCGAGTGCCTGTCAGCACTCGGCAAAGCTGTTGTGCTGGGAAAAACTTCCTCAGCTTTGCCGAGTGTTTGCACTCGGCAAATCTGGGTAAATTTTTTTTCAGTTTTTTTCACATTCCATCCATGCAATATCACATATATTCAACACACATATATATCACATTCCATTCATACAATTCAACACAAATCCATCCACAAGTTCATCCGTAACAAATCCATCCATCCATCACAAGTACATCCATACAAATCCATCACTAGTCCAACATAACCCTCACAGAAGCCAATCCATCACTAGTCCAACATAACCATCACAAGTCCAAAAGCGAAATGAGAGGTACCTACTGCGTCCCTTGGTCCCCATGGCCCCCAGAGTGTGAAGAGCTTCCTAGATGGCCACGAAGGCCACCCTTGCTGCGGAGGGCCACCCTGGAACGTCCACCCGGGCGGCGGAAGATGGCCGCCTGTCCACCCGGAGTACCCGTGCTGCGTAGACGGAGGAATGGCACCTGGCCACGTGTACTGTGGAGTCGGGCCAACCGTGCCAACCGGCCACCCGTGCTGTGGAGAAGGGCCACCTGGAGGAGTCGGGTTCGAACCCGCCGACTGTGCCTGCACAAAGGAGAAGCGATCTCATTAGTACCTACAGGATGGCCGCACAAGCTAAAGCAATAAACAACCATATATACTCACCGGAGTCCCTGTAGGACTAGGAGCAGGGGGTGGAGCGAACAGCGAGGGAGGCAACGGAGGCAGGACCAAACCCGGGATCTGAAGGCCCTAAAGTAGGTCGCCACGTCCTACAGCTGACGCGCCGAGTGCTGCTGGACAGCCTCCAGCTGACGCGTCGACTGCTGCTGGACAGCCTCCAGCTGCCGCAGATGGGCCTCCACCTAGGCCATCTGCTGGGCCTGCAACTCTGCCAGCTGGGCCTGCAATATTACACCCGCGCGGTTTAAACAATGCAAAGGCCAGGTACATGTGTAAAACCAGTGAACGACGAATAAAACTATACTTACCTGAAATGCCAGCCATCATCTGCGTGGAGCTCGGCTGCCGAGGTGCTATGGGGATGTCGGAGGAGCTCGTGCTGGTTTGTCGAATCTGGCTCAGTCTGGGAACAAAGGACGACTCGATTGCGCTGTTGGCCATCCAGTACCGGCCGTGCTGCTTCCCTCCTCCCAACCTCATCACGAGGTCCGTATCCAGGGGCTGGGTGGCCGGATCGAAGTCCTCCCCATGGCGCGTGCGAGCCGCCGAGGTGTACTCGGCAAGCTTGGGGTAGACGCTCGCGTTGGTGTACGCGTCGGCCCCGTCCTCGGGTTGTAGACGTTGTCCGCCGCTGTCGCTGGGCCCTTGTGAGCCAGGGCATACCCCATGAACTCGTTGATTTCCTGGCCACCATGCGACTGGGACTGCGAGGAAAACACAAAGATGATTACAAGTAATGACAATTGAGCGCTAGAATAAATAAATAAATAGATCAACAGAAGCGTACCCATCTTTCCATGTAGACTAGGAGGGGCCGGTTCCCTTGGTGGTGTGACGGCCCTTGCATCTCCAGGCGGCACCTCCGACGGCTTCTGCGCTGAGTGTACGTGTCCTCCGAGACCCACTTGTTCACGATGTCCACCCAGCAGTCTTTGTACTTGGAGCACCAAGCAGGACACATCTGCATGACATCAAGTATTTGACATGTCAGAAGATGAATTGAAGCCTACTTATTTTTCATGGAAGGAATCAGAATGAATGTTTCCTACTTACCTAGAGGTACTGCTCCCTGGTGAGGTCGGTCTCCCTCTGGAGCATCATCTGCCTGGCTTCCCTCTTCCTCACCACCCGGCCAAGCACGTCGGCGTTGTAGGTGATGATGCACTGGATACGCCCCTCGTGGTACAGGTCCTTAAGTCGCTCTCTGTAGACCTTGTCCTGCACTCGCGCCGCCTCGGCCTGTTTCCCATCCTCGCACGTGAAGTAGTCCTGCATACAGACATCATGTATCATTTCATTATTTCAAGAACGTCCAACGAATGCGTAGTACTGAGCAATGCGGTGCGATGAAGACTCACCCAGAACTCCCTCTTGATCCTCGTCGCAAGGGTGCCGTGGTCGGGGTCCACGACGCTGGCGAAGTGCTCCCACGACCAGGGCGGCCCTGTCACCCCGGCGTGGGTGACCCTGCCAGGGTAGTGCTTCCGAAGCAGGAGGCTCTGGATGCCATTGACATGGCGTGCATTGCCCCCTCCGCTCACCATCGTCCAGTTACTGCACCAGTCATTAAGAAGAATTGTTAGTCTGAAGTACGATTTTCAACATGTCATATGAACAAGTAGTGAAAACAGCAATGGTTACTTACTTGTCACCGCAGGGTCGAATCACCGGGCGGTGGGAAGGCGCGAGCGGCGCTGAAGGGAGGGACGAGGGCCCGCGCGAGTAGACCTTGCTCGAACCTGAGGAAGGCGTCTCCCCTGGTGTCGCCTCGCCCCCGTGGTCCGAGTCCGACGAGGAAGAGGAACTGCCGGTCGTCGTCGTCGTCACCCCCTGTTGGGGCGTCGGGTCGGGAGGCAACTCCAGCCTCCTCATCGCCGAGCGACGTCCGCGGGGCCTCCTCTCCCTGCTCGTCGATGGCTCCACCGATGGTGGCTCCTCGTCGGCGGTGGGTGAGCGGTCCCTCTGGTAGACCGAGGTGATCCCCTGTCATTGCTGCCGCCTTCCGCCTGGCATTTTTTCGAGTGCCTGCAATGACAAAGATTAAACCCTTGTTCACAAATAAACGAGAAGTACTTGTAAAGAGATGCAAAATGAACGAAACATAATTGCAAGGTAATAATAATAACAATATATTATTACATGAATTAGAAATTATCTCCACGAACGGCAGTGACTGGCGTGTCGTCATCATCATCACTATCACTATCACTATTGTCGTCATTACTATCAATATTGTCGAGCTCGTATAAGTCCTCATCATATCCACGAACGGCATCATCTCCATCGTCCTCATCATCTACATCGTCCTCATCATCTACATCATCCTCAACAACTCCATCGCGCTCCATCCTCCATCGCTCAAGCATTCTTAAGTCCTTGGCATTCTGCACCTCATCACCCTCGTCCTCATCGATGTCGTTGTCTACTTCCATGCCCATCAGCGAAGTTATGTCTATCTCCAAACTCCCTTCTAGCCCCTCAGGTTGATAGAACTCTCCGCTATCTGTCTTTGGGTCAAAGTTGTAATCATCATCGTTTGGGACAGGCGCTTTACCGCGCGGCTGATACCAAGTGCACAAGGTACCAACCCGTAAGCTTCTCGTCTTTTTGGCACGCCCATGGGAGATAATAAACTTGCCTGGCCTGTTGAGCCACAATATAGACATCGTCTCCTTTATAGACAGGAATCCTGTCGAATTTTGACTTGCCCAATCTCAGGGGCTCTTCTCGTGACTTCAGGATCGAACCAATGGCATTTGAAAACCACTGGATTAAGAGCTTTGGGACCCTCAAAGTTGAGCTCGTATATTTCTTCGACTATGCCGTAATAGTCGCGCTCATCGGTGCCGGGCGTACGAACTCCAGTGCACGTGGTGCTTCGGTTGGGCCGACTCTCCTCGTAGCTTCTCGTGCGAAAGCGATAGCCATTCGCATCATAAACGGTGAATGACTTGACCCTATGGGAGAAGCCCCTGCCAACCTGTTTCAATTCATCACTCATTTCCGCATCCGTGCGGGCCTACAAGGTGAGGCCAGGTAGATCGTTACATTACTCGCTCCTAGGAGCAAAGTGGAATCTCAAAGTTGGAACGAGGTGAGTTGGATGGTACCTTCGTACAGAACCAGGAAATAAAATTGGGCACACCATATTTGAGAAGATGGTCTTCTTCTTGAGGGGAAGGAGCCCTATTCCCTCTCAAGTATTCATTAATAAATTCCCTAAAAAACAAGAGACAAGGGGGTCGGATCGATAGGTGGAGGATAGTGACAGCGTATGTAACAAGCTCATTGAGAACTTACCTCTGATAAGGATTCACTTCTTCAAGGTTCAACAACACGTAGAGGAAGATAGTGCGCCACTCATAATCTCGCAAGTTCTTGGGGGTACCTGCGCTTCCTCTTCTGAGATGCCCTGTGAAAAGGCTGAGGTTCGATGAACTCTCGACGGCGTTGTGACGAGGGGGTGGATTGTGCACGCTGGGAAGGGTCTCATTATAGTACGCCGTTGTGAAGTTCGACACCTCCTCCAGAATGAATGCCTCTGCCATGGAAGCCTCAATTTTGGCTTTATTTCTACACTTTTTTCGAAGAACCTTTAGACACCTCTCGATTGGATAGCACCAACGGGCCTGCACGCCCCCCCCAAACGTGCCTCGCGCGGTAGGTGCAAAATCAGATGCTGCATCGACAGGAAGAAGCCGGGTGGAAAGACCATCTCCATCTTGCAAAGCAACAAAGGTGCAAGACGCTCCAGTTCAGCAATCGCGGCCCGAGATAACTCCTTGGCACAAAGCTGGCGGAAGAAATAGCTCAACTCTGCCAGTACGCGCCACACTGGCTCGGGGAGGTATCCCCTGGGTCATCGCAGGAAGGAGCCGCTGAATCCATATGTGGAAGTCATGACTCTTCATCCCGTTGACTTTCATAGTCTTGAAGTTCACTCCCCTACTCAGATTCGCCGCATACCCATCAGGGAACATTAACGTCTTGATCCACTGTAGTATTTCCTTCCTATTGCCCCTTTTCAGGATGTAATCGGCCGGGCCCCTTTTCCATCTCTTGCCGGGCGTAGGGGTCTTCATCACTAGCTTTGGTCTATCGCACATCTTTTCCATGTCCAGTCTAGCCTTAACTGTTGTCCTTTGACTTTTCCTTTATGTCCATGAGTGTTGCCCAGAGTGCCTCGGCGATATTCTTTTCTGTGTGCATTACATCGATGTTGTGTGGAAGAAGAAGGTCCTTGAAGTAGGGGAGCCTAGTCAAGCCCGATATATGAGTCCACATGTGTTCGGTACCATATCCAATAAAACCACCCTTGACTTCATCAATTTGGAGAGCCTCTATCTCGGCAAGGACCTCGGCACCGCCCATAATCTGAGGAATGGGGTCGGTGACTTCAACACCTTTCGTGAAGTGCTTGATGTCTCTTCTGAATTCATGGTTGTCAGGCAGGAATTGACGATGTTTGTCGAACGAAGAATACTTGCCACCCTTGTTCAGCCAGGTGAACATCACAGCTGCCTTGCATGTTGGGCAAGGGAACTTCCCATGAACACACCACGCGCTGAATATGCCATACGCCAGGAAGTCATGCATTGAATACTGGTACCACACATGCATTGTGAAGTTCTTCTTTGTAGCTCGGTCGTACGTCAGTACCCCCTTTTCCCAAGCATCTTGCAATTCATCCCACACTGGCTGCATGAACACACCCATATTGTTGCCCGGGTGTCCAGGTATTATCAGCGACAAGAACACGTTCCTGGGTTCAAAAATGACGCCGGGGGGAAGATTGAGGGGGATCACGAAAATGGGCCAACAAGTGTACGGGGCCGCCATCATTCCAAACGGGTTGAACCCATCTGTTGCCAGCGCTACACGTACATTTCGAGCCTCCATAGCTTTGCCAGGATGCATGTCATCGAAGTGCTTCCATGCGTCACCATCCGATGGGTGTATCATCTTGTCAGGACTGTATCTTTTGCCATTCTTGTGCCATGTCATTTGTTTCGCGGACTCCTCTGTCATGTACAGTCGTTGGATCCTCGGTAGGAAAGGAAGGTACCGTAGGACCTTCTCGGGGATCTTAGACTGTTTCTTCTTGCCATCACTACCGTCTACCTCCACAAACCTAGAGGCTTTGCACTTTGGACAGTGCGTTGCTTTCTCGTGGTCTCCCCTAAATAGGACGCACCCGTTCGGACAAGCATGGATCGGCTCATACGGCATCTTAAGTGCACGAAGGAGTCTCTGTGACTCGTACGTGTTCTTCGGTAAGGATGTGACCCTCCGGAAGCAGTTTGCCCAAAACTATCAACATGGCATCGAAGCCGTCTCGACTCAGGCTCAATTGCGACTTCAACGCTATTAGGCGTGAAATGGCATCCAGTTGCGAAACCATTGTCTTCTCGTGAAGGGGCTTCTGTGCCGAATCCAGCATGGCTAAGAACGCCTTTGCGGTTTCCTCTGGATCCTCCTCCTCCTCCAATCCTTCAACTGAACCGTGCATCGTGAAAGTCTGCCATCATGTCTGCCATCCTCGGCATCTCCATCATACTCCTCGAGGCGTGGTCTCACCACCTCCTCTCTAATACGATCGCCTTCACCATGGTAGATCCAGCGGGTATAGTTTGCAACGAATCCGTGCTTGTAAAGATCTCTCACCACCTGACTCTTTCGTTTTCTTTTCGTGTTCTTACATTTGCTGCAGGGACACGGCATCCGACTCGACCCTTTAGCAGCCCTGCCAAATGCATGCTCCAGGAAATGACCGGTCCCCCTAACCCATTCATGGCTCTTACTTGCGTAGCCCGTGTACATCCACTCACGGTTATCCATCCTCTGTCATACACATATGTAAGCGAGTAATAAAACCTAGCAATTGCATCTACATGGCGTTCCTACCATCTAATAGGTGAAGGATAGGTCCTAATCCCACCCGAGGATGCGTAGATAAGGTTAGCTTCCATGCTCCGCTCCTATCCGAGACGGAATTTCGGCAGCACCTCCCCGCTGTTCTCCCGATACACGTCCTGCAAAGGAGAGTGTGTATCCGGAGAACAACGGGGAGGTGCTGCCGAAACTCCGACTCGGACGGGAGCAGAACATGGAAGCTAACCCATCTACGCATCCACAGGCTGTCCAAAAAATGTGGACAATCCGAAAGAGATACGGTGGGAACCGTATCTCTTTCGGACGGGAGACGCCTAACTGGGTGACGAGATCTACGACCAAGGTACGGGTACAGGGGTTATACCTAGGGTGGCGGTGCTGTGGTGAGGCGACGCTGTGCAGGCAGACCGGCACGGCGCGGGGCTACTCCGGATCCGCTCTTCTCTGCAAAACAAGAAAATACTGTCATTTCCAAAAAAAAATCGGCAGAACCTCCCCTGCACGGTGAGGTTCCCAAAACCTACAAAAAATCATCGGCACGATGGCCGGCAACCACACAAACATCCACAAGTACACATTTAACACCACAAGCATACATCACAACCATATACTTTAATTATGAAGCCATAAAACCTCCACCTCCAACTCTACATCCACCTCCATCACCACTACCACCACAACCCCACCACCACTTCCACCTCCACAAACACCTCCATTTACTCCACCACAACCACACCACCCACCTCCACCCCATCACCACCACAACACAACACAACACACGGCTACACTACTACGAGAAAGGAAAAGGAGAAAGAGAAAGAGAGTGTACCTAGGACGGCGTGGACGGACTAGTGGGCAGCGAGCGAGGTGTGGTCGACGACGTGCGAGGATGGCTGGGCGTTCGGGGATGGGTTGGTTGGCGGCGCTTCCCTCCTCCTCCTCCTCCTCTCCTCTCCTTCTCCTTCTCTTCTTCCCCCTTTCCTTCCTCTTCCTCTCCTTCCTCCCTTTCTCCGACCGGCCGGGGCAAGGGCCGGGGCCGGGGAGGCGGCAAGGGGCGGGGCTAGGACCGGGGCGGCGCGCGCGGCGGCGCCGGGGTGGCGACGCGCCGGTGCGGCGCCGGGGACGGGCCGAGGCGGCGCGCTGGGGCAGGGCCGGGCGGCGGGCGGGGCAGGCCGGGGCCTCGGGCCACGGGCGCGGGCGGTTGCGGGCCCCGGGGGCCTGGCCTGGGCTCGGCGGGCAGGACGGGGCCGGGGCCGGGCAGGGCGGGGCGAGCGCGAAGCCGGGGCGGGCAGGCCGGGCGGCGGTGGACGCGGCCGGGGCCGGGGCCAGGCCGGACTCGCAGAGGGAAAGGTGGGGGCACTGGTGTGCGGCGGGCGCGGCGGGGGCAGAGGGGGCGCGGTTGGCGGCGGCGGCGGGGCCGGGACCTGGTTTGTGAACATCGTACGTGCAACGTGCTCGAAACTTTTTCAAATTTTGACCCACTGCATACGCATATGATATCATGACATCTCGACAAGTTCGCGATTTTCAGAATTCGTTTGCATTTTTTAGAATTAAAAAACCGCCCGCACGAAAGATGGTGGCGTTGCTCCATTGCGCACGTTGATCGAAATTTTGGGTCAGTTCATGGATTTGGCCTAACTTTACACTCAAAAACAAGAATATCATTTTTTGAATCATCAAATCGAATATTCGATGCACCCACAGTTCAAACCTACATTTTCGAAAAAATTCAACAATCGAAAAAAAGTGAAAAATATAGCAAAATGTACTAAAAATGTGCCAAATTTGAACATGTTGATCATGGTACTGTAGGAATGCTTCACAAAAAAACTGGCGGCCAAAACCAAAAAAAAATATTATTTGCCGAGTGCTAGGTCTGTCACTCGGCAAAGAGGTCCTTTGCCGAGTGCCGACCACGTGGCACTCGGCAAAGGCGAGCCGGCCACGTGGCAGGTCTTTGCCGAGTGCCTAACGGCAGGCACTTGGCAAAGGTGGCGGCCATGGATGCCGTTTGCCCCTGGCACTCTTTGCCGAGTGCCCATGTTTGCCAAGAGCCCGGCACTCGGCAAAGAACTAATTTGCCGAGTGCCTGAGTTCGCCGAGAGTCAGGCACTCGGCAAATCGTCCTTTGCCGAGTGCTGGGTTTGGCACTCGGCAAAGTGGATCTTTGCCGAGTGCCCGAGTTTTGCCTCTCGGCAAACCTCTACGCACTCGGCAAAGATCCAGTTTCCTGCAGTGACAGCCAGAAACCAAGGCGTAAAAAAACATAGGAGCCCATACTCAGATAAATAGGAGGCTGGTTTAGGGGGATTAGCTTATTGCTGGACATGCTCTAACCAAGAGTTCAGAGTGCAGGCAACGACGTAACGCACGCTTCACTAATCACTATATGCAGTGCCACACTGCCACTACTATATGGTTGCGCTAACTCTTAACAGCACAACTAAAACTGTGGCTGCCATGAACTTGGCGTGCATCTTATCCTTAACTAAAATCGGACCACTGAACCTAATTAACAGACGGTCTCTCATCCGGGAGGTACGTCGTCGGTGTGAACTGTAATAATTCTGTAAAGCTAGCAGATGCAAAAACTTGCACATCATCTGGAAGGACGTGTACCGGTACCATGCGTCCATGCCGCTTGCGTTGCTCTAGAAGATGCTGCGAGCATTACTCGTGGACCGGCCGGAGCAGCGAAGCGAACACGTACCGTACCTCGACGCCCTGATCCTGGTCTCTGACAATCGACGCGACGCCCCGTTATTAAGGCCACAGCTTTGGCTGCTCTCCGAACTCCAAGCAAGCAACTTGCACGGCCAGAGATAGCAGCTGGAGCATCGGGCCACATCGATCGACTGTATTGTACGTGTTCATCATGGGTGCCGCCTCACGTTGTCTAGCCCTCGCCCTCCTGTGCACCAGCTTCCTGTTGGCCAGCGCCGCGGCGTCCAGAGAAATGCTCATGATGACGAACCGGTTCCACGCCTGGCGCGCCGCGCACAACTGGACCTACGCGACCGCCGCGAAGCGCCAGCGCCGGTTCGAGGTGTACCGCCGGAACGTGGAGTACATCGAGGCCACGAACCGGCGCGGCGGGCTCTCGTACCAGCTAGGCGAGAACCAGTTCACCGACCTCACGAGCGACGAGTTCCTGGCCGCGTACACTATGCCGCCCGGCCAGGTGCTCGCTGCCCGCGACGACGAGGCCGTGGCGCGGCAACTCAACGCCGCCACGCCACGCGACGAGGGCGGTCGCTGTTGGCTCTTAAGATCGTCCACTACGTAAAAAACGTTTTATTAGCAACGGGATGAATTTTTTTGTATGGGCGGCTGGTGATAGAGTCGCTCCTACAAATGGTTGCCAAATGAGCCGCCCTTACGAATCAATTTGTAGGGGCGGCCGGTGTTATCAGCCGCCCCTACAAATAGCCTAATTTATAGGGGCGGCTGGATATCCAGCCGCCCCTACAAATCAATTTGTAGGGGCGGCTCAACATTGATGTGCCTCTACAAATGGACGCCGAATATTAAAAAGTAAGCACTAAAATTCCAATTTTGTAAACGACCTCAGATGAAGAAACAATCAAAATGAAAGTTGTAGATCTCAAGAAGTTATGAAACTTTGTAGTTGATAACTTTTTCAGTTGAGATCAATTACTACTTGAAAATAACGTTTGAAATTATTGTTCTCGTTTTGTCCTCTAATTCGGAGCTAATTCTTAAAACTGGTCTATTTTCGCATACAAACTCCGATTTCGACGTTCCATATATCAAAATCGATCAGAAAAAAATTTTGGATCCGTCCATCCCCTGCTTGGCCGGGGTTTGAAGTTTTTAGATTGGTTAAAAAGTTGTCACAAGATCCTCTTTTCGTGGTCACAAGGTTTTTGTCCATTTTGAGCACGTCTTCTAAAAATTCCACAGGCCACGTCTTTCACTTGTATAAGCTCATATTTTCTGTGGTTGCTTCATTTGTGCTCCTAAGTAAAGGAAAAATATCAAAAAAAATAAAAAAGTCAAAATTTCCTAAAAAAACAACGAAGAGAAGGCCAAACGTTATTTTGGAACACTAATTGATTTCAGATGAAAAAAAAACATGAACATAGAAGTTGCAAAACTTATCAAGATCTATAAGTTTTATTTTGGTCATTTCTTCATCCGATAAAGTGGTAATAACATTGTTCACAAAATTTACATATCTCTCTTATAGTTTCATAAACAATAAGAGGGATATGTAATATTTGTGAACAATGTTGGTACCACTATGTTGGATGAATAAATGATCAAAATAGAAGTTGTAGATCTCGGAAAGTTACGAAACTCTATAGTTGATAACTTTTTAATTTGAAATCATCTTGTCAAGGAAAATTACGTATGAATTTCTAAAATTTGAAATTTAAATTTTGTAAACGACCTCGGATGGAGAAACAACCAAAATAAAAGTTGTAGATCTCGATAAGTTATGAAACTTTGTAGTTGACAACTTTTTGATTTGAAATCATCTTATCAAGAAAAACTACGTTTGAATTTTAAAAAATTTGAAATTTTAATTTTTTAAACGACCTCGGATGAACAAACAGTAAAAATAAAAGTTGTAGATCTTGAAAAGTTATGAAACTTTGTACTTGATAACTTTCTCATTTGAAACCATCTTGTCATAGAAAACTACGTTCGAATTTCTATTATTTGAAATTCAAATTTTATAAGTGACATCGGATGGAGAAACTACCAAAATGTAAGTTGTAGATCTCGAAAAGTTATAAAACTTTGTAGTTGACAACTTTTTCATTTGAATTAGTTTAGGGCCTCAAACAATCAATTTATGCTCAATTTTGTATAATACATGGGGAATCAAAATGGATTGTGGACACAAGTGAATGTGAGGTGTAGTGGTAGAGGAGATGGCGCGTGAGAGAGAGGTCGCCAGTTCGTAACTCGGCCAACGCAATGTGTGTGGCTGCCGGTGGGGACCTCTTCGGTTAAAAATTTTTTGCTATTTTCCCCCTTTTTTCGTGGTTTCTGGAAATTGATTTGTAGGGGCGGCTCAATATCCAGCCGCCCCTACAAATCGATTTGTAGGGACGGCCTGGGAACCGCCCCTACAAATCAGTGATTTTTAGCCACCCTTTCATAGGGGCGGCTGGCAAAACCGCCCCTACGTAGGGTTACCAGCCACCCCTACAAATCTTTTTCTACGTAGTGGTCTAGGCATAGATCTAGTGGGTGTGTTCTTTCAATTCGGGATAAGTAAGCATGTAGATCATCCTAGAGCACACACTAGAGAGAGGGAGAGAGAGAGGTAAGGGTACCGGCCATCGGCGGGCTTGATGGAGGTGGAAGCCATGTCGTCGGTGGCGTGGAGTATTGGTGGAGTCCGACGGGTGTAGACGTCGGGCTCACGGTGTCCGGCGAAAGCAGGGGCAACGAGATCCAGTGGCGACACCGGTGGAGCTTTCCGTCGCCTTCAGCGCTACCCTCTAGATCGGATTAGGGTTTAGGTGGGTGTCGGGTACCTTAGAACGGGGTACCCCGAGCGAACATCAAAGGAGTCACTTAAGTCCCATAAAAAACAAAGCAAGAAGGTAAGCCGTGGGCCCCTCACCCACCACGTCCGAGCCCACCAGGCCCTCCGCCTCGCCTCGAGCCTCGCGTAGGAGGTCTCGGTGGCCAGACGCAATCTCTGCCTCGCGCGAGGCTTTCCACGGAAGGCCTCGGCAGGGGGTGCATTCTCCATATCGCGCGAGGCCTCTCACGGAAGGCCTCGGCAAGGAGTCCAATCTCCGTCTCGCGTGAGGCCTCATTCTCCGTATCGCGCGAGGCCAGCTTATCCACAGTCCGTCGCCCCCCCCCCCTCTCCCCTCGGCCGGTCTTCCCGACAGCATGTCATGTCCCATTAATACTTCAACCACTCCCGCAATCTTAGCCAGACGATGACCGACAGGACATAAGGTCGCATCGGCCCCATACCGGCCGAGACAGGACACGGCGGGGATTACCGGTCACTGTATCCTGACGCTGTGCCCACGATCAGCGCCCACACTACACTATACCCCGCGATCCCCGCCTCGAAAACAACATCGCGTGGACTACTTGGCCCGGGTCATCACCGCCTCCAAGCCAGCGTGCCAGATCAGCCACCCTCTCGGGGCCTCGGCACTATACACCAAGGTCTTGACTACCTCGGGGTTCGTGCTCGCCGAGACCCCCACTACGGTGCAGCCTCGGCACCGACCAAGCCTCGGCCTCACGCATAGTCAGTCTACAGTGGCTCGCACGTTCACCGTTGCACCCACTCCGAGGCAGTCCCGGGGCTCCCACGACGCATAGGGTCGGATGGGACCAGCACGCCGCCCCAGTGCTCCAAGGACAGACCACTCCGACGACCACGCCGCCATAGGAACAGGCCTTGGGCCACTTAGAAAAGGGAGAACACCTTGTAACACACACATACACATCCCAAGCCGCCTGAGAGCAACATCTCAAGCAGCCCACACGACACCTCACCGAGACCTGGGATTAGCTCCCTCTCTCATAGTACTTGTAACCCCCTACTACTAGCACTTCGGTGCAAGGAATACAAGATCGATCTCTCAGACTGAACATAGGGCATCGATTGCCTAAACCAGTATAAACCTTGTGTCTCTTTGCATCACCATCCAGGACTAGGGGCACACAGTTCAAATTCACTAGTTGGTTGAGGACCCCCCAGTCTGAAACACCGACAGTTGGCGCACCAGGTAGGGGCCTCTGCGTGTCAGCTTCGTCACCCCAGCAAGTTTCGGATGGTAGACCCCATACGACCGTTGTGTCTCGGCACGGTGGTTTGGTTTGGGAGCCTAGAGTTCATGTCTCTGGGGCATGAGTACGACATGGTACTTCTCACTCCTCGAGCCTCACCAACCGACGACGAAGTCACGCACCGGCAACCCAAGCGTAGGCGGCGCTCGGGCGGCCACTCTCGCCGCGCTCGCCAGGCACGACGCGAGCAAGATCACCCCGACGCTACGCGAGTCCAAGGCGACACGCCGCTCCCCGCCGATATCCTACGACCAGTTGTTGGCGCAAGGTCCCTGGTCGGGAACCTGTCTAGCCTGAGCTTGGACAAGGGAAAAACGCCGATGGAACATGGCAACACCCAGTCATCAAGCTCCGCTCCACCACCCCCTGAGAACCCAACTCCGGCGAAGCAGAGCCCGGCGGCGGCACCATCCCCATACCCCTTTGGGTTGAGAAATGCCGCCACCTCTTATGCTTACGCTTACACTGCCGCTCATGAGGATACCTCAGGACGCTGCCAGCGCTTCGCTCTCGACCTGAACGCCCATGCCGACTCCTCAGAGGAGGACGAGGCGTGGCCCGGGATGGATTTCTCTGGACTCCACGACCCTAGGGCTATGTGCCGTTTCCTGGCCACAAGCGACTACTGCTTTGGCTACTCTGACTCCGACGACGAGGGCACCTACGACCCCACTCACGAGTGTTTTCACGTTGGCCTCGGGATGTCGAGGGCGGGCGAGGAGGACGAGGGGGCGGGCAGCCGTTCCCCACTTCACCCGGGTACAGGCGCCACCACACCTCCGCGCACTGTCCTGCCGGCAGCATGGAACGAGAACCTCGCTCCTGCGCGACCTCAATGCTCGGACCTGGAATAGCTCCGTGAGCTCCAGGCCAAGGTCGAACAAGACCGACTCCTTCTACAGTAACTTCGAGACTCTCTCGAACCAGAGCAGCGAAGTCGTGGCGAAGGCGGAGGAGCCCAACGGAGGGCCCATGATGTACATCACCGCATCCATGATGACGAAGGGTGTGAGCAACCCCCAGTCTTCAACCGCGCTAGCCAAAATGTCACGGCCACAGCAATGCTGGTCCGCACAATGCCCAAGCCCTCTACCACGGAGGGGCGGCGGGTCCGCGGCGAGCTCCGAGATCTCCTGGAGACCACCGCGGTATAGCAGGCCGAAAGTTCCGCCTCCCGACGACACAGGGGTGCCTCGAACTTGCCCGCAGCCCCACCTCTGCAGGATAGGGAAGCCTCGGGACATCCCGAGCCCGCTCGAGCACCGATGGCCCACAAGGTCCCTGTGCTTCTTGACCGCCTCGACAATCGACATGAGGTGTAGGGAGACCATGAGGTGGTCGGCCGACGATGACGCCACGATGGTGAGGGGCCCGCCCGAGGCTACCATCTGCATCGGGGTGGCCGTTATGACAGCGAGGAAGACCGCAGTCCCTCTCCTGAACCACCTGGCCCTCAGGTCTTCAGTAGAGCTATCCGCAATGCTCAGTTCCTAGCCTGGTTTCGCCAGCCAACCAACCTCACAAAATATAGCGGTGAGACCAACCCCGAGCTTTGACTCGCCGATTACCGCCTGGCTTGTCAGCTAGGTGCCGCGGACTGTCGACGAAATATGGTCGGCAGTCTACCTAGGGGTATGCCCAAGGTAGTAGATTGTCAGCAGACAGATGCGCAAGCCACAAACAAGACAGTGACGCAAGACAGACATGAGGTTTTATCCAGGTTCGGCTGCCAAGAAGGCGTAATACCTACATCCTACGTCTGATTTGTATTGCTGTATGTTAATGAGAGATGTTTTTTAGAGGGATTCCCTGCCCGCCTTATATAGTCTGGGGGGCAGGGTTACAGATCTAGAAACCAATCCTAGTCAGTTACAATTGCCATATGTGGTCGGATAAGGATTCCTATTCTAACCGACCAGGATCCTGCTTGATCGCCAAATCCGCCTTGACTCCTTGTGCAGGACTCCGATCAGGTTGGCTGGGCCGCACGTCGTCTTTTGGGTGGACCGGACCCATCGATCCGGGCTGGCCCAAGCTTAGCCGTAAGGGTATAGGGGTTAATACCCCCACAGCTAGTCCCCGAGCACCATGTATTATGCTGAGACACGCCATTTTAACCTTCTTCGACAAGTAAGGCTTGAGTTCTTGACATTTCTGACCACCGTCATCGCTGGAGAAGTAAGTTGTCCAAAGAATGTATAGTGCTCTTAAGAAAAAAGAAAAAGATTTCCATCCTGAGAAGTGTGCCCACTTGTATTTCTGGAAAGAAATGTAAGTGGTCTTGAAGCATAGCATCCTTGAATTGTCAGAAGTGTAGGGGTCAAAAAAACCAACACATTCACCGCAAGGTGAAGTGTGCCCACTTAGTCCCCGAGCCTGGTAGTAGGTGACTTAGGCACGTGGTGCTAGGGTCTAAAAAGAATTCCTAGCTAAGTTGAGAACCCAATTGTCATACAAACAAAAATGAGATGCACCGGCAGGTGCATCGTACCGACGTAGTCCCCGAGCTTGCTGGAAGGCGATGTATGAACCTTGTAGCAAGGTCTAAATAAATGTCTCTCAACTATACGTGAGTACAACTCACATGTAGCCGAGGAGAACCATTCTCCGAGCAGTGGTCGGGACAGTCCCCGAGCACATTGATAATCCTTACAATCATTCAAAGCACAGGGGTGAATTAAAACACATTCGCCGTAAGGTGAAGTGTGCCCACTTAGTCCCCGAGCCTGGTAGTAGGTGACTTAGGCACGTGGTGCCAGGGTCTAAAAAGAATTCCCAGCTAAGTTGAGAACCCAATTATCGTACAAACAAAAACAAGATGCACCGGCAGGTGCATCGTACCGACGTAGTCCCCGAGCTTGCTGGAAGGCGATGTATGAGCCTTGTAGCAAGGTCTAAATAAATGTCTCTCAACTGTATGTGAGTACAAATCACATGTAGTCGAGGAGAACCATTCTCCGAGCAGTGGTCGGGACAGTCCCCGAGCACATCAGTTGTCGGAGCAGTCCCCGAGCACGGCAGTGGTTGGATTAGTCCCTGAGCACGTCAGTGGTCGGAGCCATCTCCGAACACGGTAGTGGTCGGAGCAGTCCCTGAGCACGTCAGTGGTCTGGGTAGTCCCCGAGTACCGGAGTGGTCTAGGCGGTCCCCGAGCATTGTAAGGGTCTGATCCATCCTTGAGCACAAAACAAGCATCGAAAATATGAACACCAATGATGTATTTATTTGGTGTATTTATTTATCTCCTTTCTCTACCAAGTCCAGTCTGACACGCCTGGTCAAAAAAGCAGATGGGTATAGTATGCCATTCTGTCTTCTTACTCTTTTCTGGCAAACAGTCGCTTGGCACCTGTATGGAGGTGCGTCAGTGTGGGCTCTCTTTCACTATCAACGAAGAGGCACGTACACTGGTAACGAAGTGGTGCGTTTATTGGCATAGATCTCAAGGTTGTGTGAACAACCGTTTGCGGCGCATGCGCATGTCTCCCAATAATCTCAGGCGGACGAAACGACAGAGCTCTTTGTTATTTATAATGTAGATCTGGTAAGTTACTCACACCGTTCCCCATTGTCATTCGCCGCTGCAACCTTCTTCTTCCTCTTGCCGAACCCTATTCCTCTAAAAATCATCACCAACCCCCTCGCCACCGCATCCACCCCCTTAGTAAGGATAGATTAATGGCGAAGAGAGACGCCCAGAAGAAAGGTGGAGTCATGGCGAAGGAGTGGTGGAAGTCGTGGAGCAATGAGCAGACCATCGAAGACCTCATCGCCATGGAAGTGCTCCACAACAAGGCACTCGTGGGATGGCGTGCGCTGGAAGGAGAAAGCTTCCCCGATCCACAACCAGGTGAGATTGTGGTTTTCGAAGACTTCTTCAAATGGGGTTTTGGGATTCCAGTGCACCCTTTCCTTCATGGTCTCTGCTTGTATTACGAGATTGGGATTTGCAATATGCATCCCAACTCGATTCTTCTTGTCTCCACCTTTATCCATCTCTGCGAGGCTTATGGTGGCTTCCAGCCCCATTTCGACCTCTTTCGCCACATGTTCTGTCTTTGGAAGAAAGGGAGCGGTGGCTTGAAGATAGCAGGAGGCGTCTACCTGAATCTGCGCGATGATATGAAAGCCCAATACTTGCACTGCCCCTGGAACACCTCACTAGACGAGTGGTACAAGAAATGGTTCTACATCCATGAAGAGCTGAACACCATCACCCTATGCGACGTGGGACTGATTCCAGAGAAGAAGAATAGCTGGACAGAGAAGCCCGAAAACTTGGAGCAGATCACCGAACTGCTCGGGATGATCCCGTGGGGAAAGCTAGATGGCCCAAGTGTGGTCGGGAACTTCATCAGCCGAAGGATTTAGCCCTGCCAGAAGAGGGTTCATCCTGGCTTCGAGTACCAGGGGAGCGTAGATCCAACAAGGACCAGGAAAGAGGCGCTCGACAAGATAAAAATCAAGGCCAGGATTGGGGAGCTTTCAACCTGGCCGATCCCAATTATGTCAGGCTGAACGACATCGAGCACGCCTTCAAGCTAGCCCGACCTCCCCCAAAGGTAAATGATGCTTCCTTTTAACTGTAGAGTCATGTTGTAACAAGAAATTGATTGTTGTTTCCGTTATGTGTCTCAAATTAATAGTCGTGACCAGGCAGCAGTGTTTGTGTCTCCGCCCCTTGGTGTGGATTACCCACAAGTTGCCGGCCCAGCCGCCCAGACCAGTGCCAGGACCGACGACGTCCACTGGGCGGCACTTTAGGCTGTGGAGGATGCATCGACCAGAGCCGCTGGCAAGCATCCGGCTACCAACAAACAACACTAGGCCATCTTCCCTCTTTCGAACGACGAAGCAGAGGATGCGGACATCTTCCGGCTCATCCCTCGAAAGAGGAGGAGACAAACGGGGTCGACGGAGCAGGGTGGCTCCTCTGTGCTGGCAGTGATCGCATCACTGACCACTGCAACACAGAGGACAAACGAGGGAAATGTCAAGCATCAAACCCCGACACCTATGCCGGTGGTGGAAGAAGTTCCGGTGGAACCTGCCGAGCACGCGGAGCAGGGACGGTCGAGGAGACGCTCCTTCGCCATATCATTCCACGCTTCGAAGCTGTAAGTATCTACAACTTTGATGTAAGCTTGTAATTTGTATTGAATACTATTATCTTCTGGACTTTTCTCTGATACATTAGGTCGGCGTCCACCGAGAACCCCGACCAGCTAGCCGGGTGTGACACAACTTCGCCAGCAATGGTGGGAAAAACTGCCCAGTAGCCAGCCATGGAGGAACCTGTAGAAAGAACTCCGCCAGGACCTCAGCAGGCGGACGACCAGACATCAGTCCCCGAACAGCTGGTCGAGAAGACAGCCGAATAGAGTACAAGTACTCCGAGCACAAACCCTATTGAGGTGGATACCTTGGCGCCAAGGAAACCGGATCAAGCCGAGGAGCAGCAGCCAGAAGTGGCACAGAGCACTCTTGCCAATGCGACAGCTCGTGGAAAAGCCATGGTGGTCGTGGAGACTACAGACTCCAGACTAGCGCCGCCCCCCAAATAGGAGGCTGAAGAGGACGAAGTAGAAGAGGTCCTGGGCCGTCCCCAAGATAAGCAACAACATGTATATGTGTCGCGCTGGCGGAACGACGAATGTGTTATGCACGAAGAAATTCCAGAGGTTGAAGAGACCCTAAGAGTCGAACGGGTAGCAAAGCATCTGGTGACAGAAGTCCAGGTATGTTTGGCTTGACCACTTGACCCTGTTATGTAGTCGATCTGTCTGACTTAGCTTATTTATGTGCAGGACTTGATGAAGACTGCGAAGTACCGAAAGAGGTGCTTCGACCAGATTGAGGGGATCACGGCGAATAATAAAGAACTGGTGGCTGAGGTGGAACACTTGCGCCGCCAACTTGAAGCCGCCGACCAGAAGACGGCAGAGCTAGAGGCATAGAACCAGACCTGGTCGGCCAGCTTAATAACAAAGAGCAGGAAAAAATAAGTAAGTTGTCACTTTATCACAGTAAGTGTGTAACACGTATTGTTGTGTTGTTGGTAGTGACAGCTGTAATGCAGGTTTAGAAGCTGAAGTAACCCGCCTCCAAGAGGGGAATAGCCACGTGACCGTAGAGTGTGGTCGTCTGAAGGAAGACAACGAGAAACTGGCACGCAGCCAGTCTCAACTCCAGGACCACACCACCAAAATGAAGGAGGAACTGAAAAGTAAGTATTCCAGACCACCTTTCTCATTCTTTTGCCTGCCTTGTCTTATCGTGCCATAACATTTGATGTCTTGTATGGTGTTTAGTTTTAAAAGTCAATGCCAAGAGACATCTGGAGGCCATGATCAAAGAGCGTGATGGCTGGAAAGCACGATGCCTCGAGGTCACCGAGGAGCGGGACACGTGGAAGAACCGGTGCCAAGAAGTGGCAACTGGTATTGTCCCCCGTCCTCGACCTTATCGACCGGCGCTCACAGAGGAAGAGCCAAAGACACCCTAGCTCGGACTGGTCGAGAGATGCAGTCAAGCATGGGGATGGTTTCAAGAGTTCGTGAAGGAGGCGGGTGAGTACACGGGTGCCCATGTACTAAGCATGGTACGTGCTCACTACCCCCTTGATCGATCTCAAGCACCTAGAGGCTGGGTACCCGAAGGAGGTAGACCCAGACAAGGCAAGGAGCTTCGGACGGCCCAGCTGGACTTGTCGTCAAAGATATTGGCGACATTAACCTATGTGGAGGTGGGGCAACACCTGTACAGGTATGCCATTGACGAGTCAGCTGGAAATGCCATCAGTTGCCAAATCAACCAATGAAGCCTACGGTCTCGACCAGCTAGGCATTGGCAGGGCCATCCCCTTTAGCTCGACTAGCATAAGAGTCCCCGAGACTCGAGTGGGATGTCGGAATCGGCGAGCAGTAAGTGCTACGCGCCCCGACCAGCCAATGTAATAAGCTTAGAGCTGTAGAAGGAGGACATAGTTGTGTTATTGTAAACTTGAGCCTCTTCAGGCAAGCTTGTAATAACGTAACTGTATATCCTTATAAGCTTGTTTGCTTTGTATAAAACGTATTTAAGCTTGAAACTTTATGTTGGTGTAACTAAGTGAGAACATGTTAACATTCTGTTTAGTTGTACCATTTTGCTCGACACATCATCCTAGAAAGTTTGTGTGGCCTTAGTTTGTCATGTGGTCGGAGTGTGAGGTACGGTGACCTATGCACACATAGACGTGGACAAGTCAAACCAAGGGGGACCTGCCGATCACCCATAATGTAGAGAGCGGATCCCATGCACGTGTTGGGAGGAACCGGAGACAAGGCCGGCTCTAAAACCGTAGAAGGAGTGGTGGTTCGGCTTTTACTGGCTAAGTTAGAATAATCATAAAATTCGAAGTGACACATTAGAGTGGTCGGAGAAATCATAATTGCTTTATTGAAGTAAATCAAAAGTATAAAGGAGTACATATCTTAGTAGTTAAGCATAGAAACGTCTAAGCTTGTCGATGTGCCACGAGTTTGGTACGTCTGTACCGTCCAGGTGAGCTAACCTGTAAGACAGTTGGTCATGTGACTTCCTTGATCATGAAGGGTCCCTCCCATGGGGTTGCGAGTTTATGGACGCCTAGCCTGGTTCATTTTCCACTTTAGGACCAGGTCCCCGACCACGAAGAAACTGCTCTTTAACGTTCTTGTTGTAATACATGCGCAAAACAGCAAGGTACTTGGCCGTACGTACACAAGAATCAAGCCTTTTTTCTTCTGCGCTGTTAACTTCTAGCTCCCGTACTTCATTGACCTTGCCCTCGTCGAAGTTCTCTACCCGTGCTGATCTGAAAGCTATATCTAGGTGGGAGGACTGCCTCAGCACCGTAAACCATAAAGTATGGTGAGACGCCTGTGTTACGACTGGGCTGGGTTCGGAGGCCCCAACCACGGCTGGTAACTCCTTGAGCCATCTTCTAGGAGCTTTGTCGTTTTCTCTGTACATCCTCTTATTCAATGCGTCCAAGATCATTCCATTTGCCCGCTCGACTTGTCTATTAGCTCTAGGGTGCGCCACCGAGACGTATTTTACTACTATGCTCCTTTCATCGCAGAAGTCCCAAAAAACGTTCTCGGTGAACTGAGTACCCAGATCAGTGATGATGCTGTTGGGTATGCTGAAACGGTGGATGACCTGGTCGAGGAAAATGATAGCCTTTTTCTGAAGATGCCTGTACCAAAGTCATGTATTCTATCCACTTAGAAAATTTGTCAATCAGCACAAAGACGCATGTAAATTTCCCAGGAGCCAGTTTGAAAGGGCCCGATCATATCCAGTCCCCAGCATGCGAAGGGCCAAGAGGCTGGTATCGTCTGTATCTCATGTGCTGGTACGTGGATTCTCTTGGCGAAGAACTGACAACCCTCACAGTGGCGGACTAGCTTCTCTACGTCGGCTACTGCTGACGGCCAGTAGAACCCTGCTCGGAAAGCCTTACCGACTAGTGTTCTTGAGGCCGCATGGTTGCCGTAGGAGCCAGAGTGGATTTGGTCAGGAGATGTTCACCTTCTTCCTGGGTTATACACTTCATCAAGATTTCCTCCTTTACGTTTTTGCACCATAACTTGCTATCGACGAGCAGGTACTGCTTACTATGACGCATCAAGCGCTCATTTTCTGTCCGATCAGTATAACTGTTGCCATCTGTTAAGTACTTGATGAAAGGTACCCTCCAATCAGGCTCATGAGTGGTCGGAGGTGGCTCGGTTGTGCTCGGCGCCAGAACCGTAGCCACCAATTGCTGGTCTAGAGCCTTGTCGACCGTGGAATCTTCCTCTTCGATGGAAGGCATGAGCAGGTCTTGGACGAATACGCCATGTGGGATTTTGGCTCAGGATGATCCTAACTTTGACAGCGCATCCGCTGCTTGGTTCTTGTCCCGGACCACGTGTATGTACTTGATGCCATAGAACCTGCCTTCCAGCTTTCTTATTGATCTGCAGTATGCGTCCATCTTTTCGCTGGTCGTGTCCCAGTCCTTGTTGAGTTGGTTGATGACCAGAGCCGAGTCTCCATAGACATAGAGACGTTTAACACCAAGCTCAATCGCAATGCGTAACCATGCAGGCATGCTTCATACTCGGCGGCGTTATTAGATGCTGGGAAATAAATCCTGAGAATGTACCAGAGCTGCTCCTTGGATGGTGACATGAAAAGAACTCCTGCTCCTGCGCCATCAATGTTGAGAGAGCCATCAAAGTACATCATCCAATATTCGTCGGATCCCGGAGAGGTAGGTGTGCTTAAGTCTGTCCACTCGACGATGAAATCGACGAGTGCCTGAGACTTGATTGTAGTACGTCTTGCAAATTCCAAGGAGAAAGGGCATAGCTCCATTGCCCATTTGACAATGCACCCGTTTGCATCCTTATTGCGAATGATGTCCCCCAAAGGATACTCGGTCATGACCACCACACAATATCCATCGAAGTAATGTCTCAACTTTTGGGATGTTATCTAGTATGGCGTAGAACAGTTTCTGAATCTGTGGGTACCTGGTCTTGGATTCGTTGAGGACCTCACTGATGAAATAAATTGGCCATTGTACCTTATAGGCGTAACCCGGCTCGTCGCGCTTCGACCACCATGGTAGTGGAGACCACCCGATTGGTTGCCGCAATGTAAAGTAGGAGAGTTTCATCTTCTCTGGGAGCAGTAAGGACCGGAGGTGATGTGAGGTATTGTTTTAGCTGCGTGAAGGCAACATCTGCTTCCTCGACCACTCAAACTTCTCGGATGCTTTGAGCAGTTTGAAGAACGGTAGCCCTTTTTATCCTAATCTTGATATGAAATGGTTGAGAGCAGCCATGCATTTGGTAAGCTTCTGGACATCCTTTACCTTTTTGGGGGGCTTCATGTCTAAGACAGCTTTGACTTTCTCTGGATTAGGGCGTATGCCATCGTAGCTGACGATGTTGCCTAACAATATACCAGAAGGAACACCAAAGACGCACTTCTTTGGGTTAACTTCCATTGGAATGTATTGAGGGCTGCAAAGGTGTGTTTTAAGGTTGTCAACAAGGGTATATGCTTCCTTGGTTTTGACAACTACATCATCCACAGTAGGCTTCTACAATGTCGTCTTTTATCTCGTCTGTGAGGCAGGCCTGAATGGCGCGTTGGTATGTAGCCCGGCGTTCTTGAGCCCGAACGACATAGTCGTGTAGCAGTAGGCGCCGAAAGGCGTGATGAAAGATGTCTTGATCTGGTCGTCCTTTTTGAGAGCAATCTAGGTGATAACCAGAGTAGCAATCGAGAAAGGAAAGCAGCTCACAACCAGCGGTTGAATCTACGACCTCGTCTATGCGAGGTAAGCTAAAGGGGTCCTTAGGGCAGTGTTTGTTGAGATCAGTGTAATCAATGCACATTCTCCATTCATTATTCTTTTTGCGTACAAGAACTGGTTTGGCTAACCACTCCGGATAATACACTTCTTTGATAAATCTGGCTACCAAAAGTCGTGTAACTTCTACCCTAATCGCCTCCTTTTTGTCACGAGCGAACCGTCGTAGCTTCTGCTTGATTGGTTTGGCCTTGCTGCTGACATTTAAGGAGTGCTCGATCAAGTTCCGAGGTACACCGGGCATGTCGGAAGGTTTCCATGCAAACACATCCACGTTGCCCCTAAGAACCTGACGAGCGCGTCTTCCTATTGGGATCCAGGTTGCCCGATAAGGGCCGTTTTGCTGGGATCGCCATCGACCAGCTAGGATCGCCTTGTGCTCCTTGGACCTGATGTTCTTGCGTGGAACCTCGAGCTCTGGGATCTCTAGGTGGTCGGCTGAGGTCTTCTTAGCAGTCGAGCACGGTCCTCGGCCATGCGAATAGAGAGGTCGTGGGCCTCTGCTATTTTGAAACTAGTCAGTCTTCGCAGGTGTAAGCGGCGTACACGTTACCCCTCGGAGGGTTAGGACCCCTTTCTCAGGTAGGCATCTTGAGCACCAGATACCTATAATGAGGTATGGCCATGAACTTGGTGAGCGACGGTCGACCAAGAATAGCATGGTAGGTGCCGTCGAAGTCAGCGACCACAAGTTGACTGTAGTCAGTGCGGAAGTGGTCCGGTCCCAAATTAGATAGGTAGCATGATCTGCCCGAGAGGTGTAGAGCTCTGTCCGGGGAGAACACCCCAGAACTGTGCCTCGTATGGCTTAAGATCCACCTGAGCTATCTTCAGGGCGGGCAGACTATTCTTGAACAGTATATCGATGGAGCTACCACCATCGATCAGTACTCTGTCGAACTGGACCTTGTTGATACAAGGATCGAGGACCAGGGGAAAATGTCCTGGCTCTAGTATTGTGGCCCATTGGTCCTTCCTACTGAAAGAGATTTCGCGATGAGACCACAGAGGGAGCTGGGGATCGGTGAGGAGGTTATTGGCGTTGGCCACGTTCAAGCAAGCACAGGTGAGCAGCTTGCGTTCCCTCTTGGTCTCGATGGACACTTTGCCTCGATGATGGTGTATGTGATCGGTTGGCTTGACGTACTTGTGATGAGGGTCTGCATCATCGTCGTCATTATCCTCATTGCGCTGTTCCGCTGCATCGTTAGGCTTGTCGGATGTATCCAAAGCCTGTGACGCGTATAGATAGACTTGAGGACGCGGACAATTCTCCATGGTATGGTTCGACTTAGGATGGAGCTGGTAGGCCCCTTCAATGCTTTGGCGTAGTCGTCTTCAGTAGTTACGACGTTCCGCCGCCCTTTTTCACGGTATTGACCTCGCCGGTCGTCTTCCCGGGCACGCTTGCTCCTGTAATCGTCACGGCGGTTGTGCCGCTGATTCGTTGGTCCATGGTGGTCGCGGGAGTCATTGCGCTGGTTGCGGCGGTCAAAATTGTCAGTTCCGACCACTGATTGCCGCGGTAATCGTCGCGGTGTGGAGGGTGGTCTGGAGCGTGGAACCCTTGCTGCTTCTTCAATAATTATCTTTTAGTCGTCATCGGGTCCTGCATATTTCTTAGCGGTGGCCAAGAGCGCTGTGACTGATTTAGGTCTCTTCGGAGGAGCTTGTCTCTTAGGGCTCGTGGAAGCGGAGGGCAGTGATGAAAGCCTCGATTGCCCTCGTTGTCGGAGATTGACAGGACCTTGATGCGCATCTCCGAGAAACACCAACTGTACTCGCGCAGTGGCTTCATCGTTCCGATCTCGGATCCGTTGCAGATCGTACTTGTTGCCTAGTTGTTCACAAGTAGCGATGAAATATTGATGAAGGGCTTGCTTAGCTCCTGCCAAGAATCAAAGTAGTTCACCGGCAAGTTGACTAGCCATTGGTGACCTGCATGGCCAACAGTAGACTGGGAAGTAGTTAGACATGACGTGCTCGTTCAGCATGGCTGATCTGCACATAGGTTTGTAGAGCATGACCCGTAATTTGGGTTTCTTTACCGTCGTACTTCTGAAGTTTCTCGAGCTTGAAATTCTTGGGCCATATGACTTGGCGAAGGTGCGGAGTAAACTACTTCAGACCCGGTGGACCGTGGGCAAGTGTCACACTCCATACGGCGATAGCTTTCATGGGTTCCGATCATCGGCTCTCTTGGTTGATGCGGCGCGCAGGTCGCGTTCACCGAGCTAATGGCGGAGATCGTTATTGCCATCACGGCGATCTCAATTGCCATCTGCATTAGCCTGTGACCGTGGTTATCGCGGCGGTTGTCATGGTTGTCTTGGTGATTATCGTCCCGGACATCGCGACGGTTGTCCTCCCGACGGCGGTTGTCATCCCGACCACTGTCATGGCCATCGTTGTTATGCAAGCCACGTTGGTTGAGTGGCTGTGAACGACTTGGGTGCTGGCGGCTATGGCTTGACTCGACTGATACGGATGGAGCCCGAGCTTGGTTTGTGATCTCCATGGTCTGGGCCATAGCAGCCGTCAGATAGGCTTGTATTTCATCGCGAACTGCTTGGGTTTCTAGGGTGTTCAGTAGCCATTGCATTGTCACCATGGCGATGGCTACGTTAGCACTTGGAGTCCTGAAGACTTGTTTGTCTCCCACCCTGTCGAAAGCATCGTTGAGGTCACGTGGCTGGACCCTTATGCGTCGTGCCTCCTAGTCTTCTTTGGCTTCGATTTGCCGGCGATTAACCGGTCAATCATGCATGCCTCACATGCAGTCCTTTCTTGTTCTGTTTCACCAACTACCGATGGTTCATCATTGCTGACAATGTTGATCAAACCCCCTCACCTTGGCGGGAAAGACAGGAATTGCGGGAACCCTAGGGCGTGATCTGAGATATCCAGATCGTATTTGACGCCTTCATCTCCGTGATGCTGGAGCTTGGTGTGGACGGAGGCATCAGATGTGGTGCTAGACAAGGAGCTGGAGTCACCCTCTTAGACCGTGTGGACGGATCCTTCACGATAATCTTCAATCCGAATCATGTTGACGAAGTTGCGTAGCTTCGGCCAAGGTCGGTGCATAAAACATAGATCCGAGCGTCGTTATAAGTTGTACGCGTAGCTGGAGGCAGCGTTTTGCAGGTCGTAGGGCTGGACCTGGTGGTTCTCCATCGAGGCTTCGTAACCCGGAGAGTTAGAGGCTCGTTGCAAGGTCGGCTGGCGACGAACAGAGCGCCCCTCAGGAGTAGATATGACCACAAGATCTGTTCCAAGTCACGTAGGACGACTGGTTTGAGCTGGTCGGGTTGATCTATTATGGGGAGCGGTTACCTACTCATTAGGTTGACTTGAATCGTACTTACCAGAGCTAGGGTTTCAGTGAGTTTGGTGCCGACCCGATCGATGGAGTCGAGCAGGTCAGTGTTGTCGATCTGCTTCCCTTTGTAGCAGGGAAGCAGATGATGGGTTGTCGGCGTGGCTGAAGGTGATGTAGGCATGGTTGGAGCCAGATGTATCGTGGTCGGAGCCAGATCCATCGTGGTCAGAGTCGTATCCGTAGTGGTTGGAGCCGTATCCGTCGTGGTCGGGAGCCATAGCTGATGCAGGTGAAGTAGTGGTCAGCACAGACTGAATCCACGCCTCCTCCATGGTCATGGCGATGAAGTCGTCGGAGCCGGTGGTCCAGGTGATCTGGTCGATGGTGAACATGAGGCCATTCGGCGTAGCCATGGAGCCGGAGATGATGACCATCTTGTTTGCTTGGAGAGCAGTACGCACACCCCTACCTGGCGCGCCACTGTCGACGAAATATGGTCGGCAGTCTACCTAGGGGTATGCCCAATGTAGTAGATTGTCGGCAGACAGATGCGCAAGCCACAAACAAGATGGTGATGCAAGACAGACATGAGGTTTTATCCAGATTCAGCCGCCAAGAAGGCGTAATACCTACGTCCTGTGTCTAATTTGTATTGTTGTATGTCAATGAGAGATGTTTTTTAGAGGGATCCCCTACCCGCCTTATATAGTTCGGGGGGAGGGTTACAGATCTAGAAACCAATCTAGTCAGTTACAATTGCCATATGTGGTCGGATAAGGATTCCTATTCTAACCAACGAGGATCCTGCTTGATCGCCAAATCCGCCTTGACTCCTTGTGTGGGACTCCGATCAGGTTAGCTGGGCCGCATGTCGTCTTTCGGGTGGACCAGACCCATCGATCTGGGCTGGCCCAAGCTTAGCCATAAGGGTATAGGGGTTAATACCCCCACACGACGATGATCTGCTCATCATCCGCAACCTCCCCTGCTCTTGTCAGACTCGGTGCGAGCCTGGCTTGAGCACCTTCCTCCCTCTCAGATCCACGACTAGCGTGAGCTTTTGTTTCAGATCTTCCGTTGGGAATTTCCAATGCACATACATGCACCACCGAAACTCCTAGGACCTTAAGATTTGTCGCCAGAAACCAGACGAGTCCCTCTCGAGACTTCATTCGGTCTTGCCTCGAAACAATGCCCGATTTTTGCCCACGTCCGGCGACTCAAAGATTTGTCTGGTTTTCTCTCTGGCACCACCTGCCGAGACTTTGGTCCGAGAGCTAGGCCCGGACGTGCCGCGCTGGCCGCCACGCTCCTCGACATCACCACCAACTTCGCTCGGGTGAGGGGCCTGTTGGAGCCATCTTCCCGCATAGCGACGCAAGGCAAAGGCGGAGGACAGGCCCCCCGAGGCCTCGGCCCCTCCCACGCCTCCCCAAGAAAAGAAGAAGGGCACCTAGGAGAGCAGAGGTCTTCAGGAGGCCCGATCTGGTCGATCGGCCCACTAGAAGCGCAAGAATCCCCGATGCCTTCAGAGGCCCTAGGCCTTTCGTGACCATCATGCTTAAGAAAACCTCTGCCCTTACCACCCAAGGCCCGGTCTAGGCACGCCCTCGAGGATTGCTCCATGCTGACGGCGTTACTACGCTAGGCTCGGGCTCCCCCGACGACGACGCCAAGCAGAAGGGACGCCGGCGACCGGGACGATGACAAGGACGACGGTTCCCCGAGGTACGCAACGCCTTCATGATCTTTGGCGGACCCTCGGCGTGCCTTACGGCGTGGGCAAGCGCAAGAGGGAACGCCGAGAAGGTCTTCTCGATCAAGGTGGCCACCCCCCTGTACCTCGACTGGTCTCAGGGAGGCGATCACCTTCGATCGAGACGACCACCCTGACCATGTCCGAATCCCGGGCAGTACCCACTGGTCGTCGACCCGATCATCGGTAACACCCGACTCTCCAAGGTGTTGATGGACGGAGGCAGCGGCCTCAATATCCTCTACGTCAATACCCTAGAGCTCTTGGAGATCGACCGGTCGAGGCTCCGAGGCGACAGTCGCACCCTTCCACGGCATCGTGCCAGGGAAGCGCACGCGACCCCTCGGGCGCATCGACCTTCCCGTCTGCTTCGGCACCCCCTCCAACTACCGCAAGGAAGTCCTTACCTTCGAGGTAGTCAGGGTTCGGGGGAGCCTACCACGCCATCCTAGGGGCGGCCGTGCTACGCCAAGTTCATGGCAGTCCCCAACTATACCTACCTCAAGCTCAAGATGCCAGGCCCCAGCGGTATCATCACGATTGAGTCCACGTACGAACATGCATACGACTGCGACGTTGAGTGCATCGAGTACGCCGAGGCTCTTGCGGAGGCCGAGACCCTCATCGCCCACCTCGACCAACTCAGTGGCGAGGCGCCTGACTCCAAGCGTCGCGCGGGGCGTTCGAGCCCGCGGAGGCCATCAAACTCGTCCCGGTCGACCCCGCCTGCCCCGACGACCGAGCGCTGAGGATCAGCGCCACCCTCGACATCAAATAGGAAGCCGTGCTCAGTCGACTTTCTCCGTGCAAATGCCGACATATTCGCATGGAGTCCCTCGGACATGCCGGGCATACCGAGGGAGGTCACCGAGCACGCCCTGGACATCCGGGCCGGATCTAGACCGGCGAGGCAACGCCTGCGCCGCTTCGACGAGGAAAAGCGTAGGGCCATCGGTGAGGAGGTACAGAAACTCTTGGCGGCCGGGATTCATCAAAGAAGTGTCCCACCCAGAGTGGTTGGCTAACCCCGTGTTAGTCAAGAAGAAAATGGGAAATGGAGGATGTGCTGTAGACTACACCGGTTTGAACAAAGCCTGTCCAAAAGTCCCCTTCCCATTACCCCGAATCGATCAAATCGTTGATTCCACTGCAGGGTGCGAGACCCTGTCTTTCCTTGATGCGTATTCTGGTTACCATCAAATCAAGATGAAAGAGTCAGACCAGCTCGCGACTTCTTTCATCACACCATTCGGCATGTACTGCTACGTGACTATGCCTTTCGGCCTCAGAAACGCAGGTGCCACGTACCAGCGGTGCATGACCCTAGGTCTTTGGCGACAACATTGGGCGGACCGTCGAGGCCTACGTAGACGACATCGTGGTCAAGACCAGAAAGGCCGAGGATCTCGTCGATGACTTGAGGATAACCTTCAAATGCCTTAGAGAGAAGGGCATCAAGCTCAATCCCGAGAAGTGTGTGTTCGGGGTCCCCCGAGGCATGCTCTTGGGGTTCATAGTCTCGGAACGCGGCATTGAAGCCAACCCAGAGAAGGTCTCGGCCATAACCAGCATGGGACCAATCAGAGACCTCAAGGGAGTACAGAGGGTCATGGGATGCCTTGCGGCCCTGAGCCGCTTCATCTCGCGCCTCGGCGAAAAAGGTTTGCCTCTGTACCGACTCTTGAGAAAATCCGAGCGTTTTTCTTGGACCCCCGAGGCCGAAGAAGCCCTCGACAGACTCAAAACGCTGCTCACAAATCCTCCCGTCCTGGTACCCCTCGGCCAGGGATGAGGCCCTCTTACTCTACGTCGCCGCAACGACCCAAGTGGTCAGCGCTGCCGTAGTGGTAGAGAGGCAGGAAGAGGGGCATGCTCTACCCACCCAACGTCCTAGTTTATTTCATCAGCGAGGTGCTCTCCGAGACCAAAGCACGCTACCCCCACATCCAGAAGCTGGTCTACGCCGTGGTCCTGGCCCGGCGCAAATTGCGTCACTACTTCGAGTCTCACCCAGTGACTGTGGTATCATCTTTCCCCCTAGGGGAGATAGTTCATAACCGGGAGGCCTCGGGCAGGATAGCCAAGTGGGCCGTCGAGCTTATGGGGGAAACCTTGACTTTTGCACCTCGAAAAGCGATCAAGTCTCAGGTCTTGGCCGATTTCGTGGCTGAGTGGACAGACACCCAACTGCCACCTGCTCAAATTCAGACGGAGTGCTGGACCCTGTACTTCGACGGATCCCTGATGAAGACCGGGGCAGGCGCGGGTCTGCTCTTCATCTCGCCCCTCGGAGTACACATGCGCTACATGGTGCGGCTCCACTTCGCCGCCTCCAACAACGTGGCCGAGTACGAGGCCCTCATCAATGGCTTGCAAGTCGCCATCGAACTTGGGGCACGGCGTCTCGACGTCCGAGGCGACTCGCAGCTCGTCGTGGATCAAGTGATGAAGGAGTCAAATTGCCTCGACCCCAAAATGGAGGCTTACTGCAATTGGTACGTCGCCTAGAAGACAAGTTCGACGGCCTCGAACTAAACCACGTCGCGCGGAAGTACAACGAGGCCAGCCGACGAGCTGGCAAAGATGGCCTCGGCACGGGCCCCGGTCCCCCCGAACGTCTTCGCCAGAGACCTCCACAAACCTTCCATTGACTACACCTCGACGACAGAGGAGGGCCCACCTGTGGGACCCACGGCAAAGCTCGACGCCCCCTCTGCTGCCGAGACCCCCTCGACCGAGCCCGAGGTCATGGAAGTCAACACCGAGCCTCCGCAGACTGATCAGGACGCGGATTGGCGAATCCCGTTCCTCGATTGGCTTGATCGGGGGGAGCTTCCTGGCGACAGGACCGAAGCACGACGGCTTGCGCGCCGAGCCAAGACCTACGTCCTCTACAATGACGAATTGTACAGGCGAAGTCCCTCAGGTGTCCTCCAACGATGTATCACTGCCGAGAGCGGGCCGAGCCCTGCTTTGGGACTTGCACGCAGGCGCTTGCGGGCACCATGCGGCGCCTCGGACGCTCGTGGGGAACGCTTTCCGCCAAGGGTTCTACTGGCCGACGGCGGTCGCCGACGCTACCAAGCTAGTACGCTCCTGCGAAGGATGCCAGTACTATGCTCGGCAGACACATCTCCCTGGCCCTGGCCCTACAAACCATCCCCATCACATGGCCGTTCGCCGTGTGGGGGCTCGACATGGTCGGGCCTCTGCAAAAGGCCCCCGGGGGCTACACCCATCTACTGGTATCAATCGACAAGTTCTCCAAATGGATCGAGGCTCGTCCGATCAATCGAATCAAATCCGAGCAGGCAGTGCTGTTCTTCACTGACATTATCCACAGATTTGGGGTCCCCAACACCATCATCACCGACAACGGGACACAGTTCACCGGCAAAAAGTTCCTGACGTTTTGCGACGACCACCACATCCGTGTGGCCTGGTCGGCCGTAGGACACCCAAGGACCAACGGCCAAGTAGAGCGTGCCAACGGCATGATCCTACAAGGCCTCAAGCCAAGGATTCACAACCGGTTGAAAAAGTTTGGCAAGAAATGGCTCGCCGAACTCCCATCGGTCATCTGGAGCCTGAGGAACACTCCAAGCCGAGCCACGGGGTTCACGCCTTTCTTCCTGGTCTATGGGGCCGAGGCCATCCTCCCCACTGACTTGGAATATGGTTCCCCGAGGCTACAAGCCTATAACGAACAAAGTAACCGCACCACCCGAGAGGACGCCCTCGATCAACTGGAGGAAGCCCGAGACGTCGCGCTACTACACTCGGCCAAATACCAGCAGAGCCTACGGCGCTATCAGGCCCGACGCGTCCGAGGCCGAGACTTGAAGGTAGGCGACCTGGTGTTGAGGCTAGCACAGAGCAACAAGGGCCGCCACAAGCTGACCCCGCCATGGGAAGGACCGTACATCATCGCCCAAGTACTGAAGCCCGGGACCTACAAGCTGGCCAACGAGAAGGGCGAAGTCTTCACCAACGCTTGGAACATAGAACAGCTACGTCGCTTTTATCCCTAAATTTCCAAGCATTGTATATGTTGTTTCTCGAAATACAATTAAAAAGCGTTCTTTAGTTGGTCTAATTTTTCGAGAAACCCCCCGAGCCCATCGTAGGTCTCGGCAATACAGTAACACGGCAAGGGAGACTCGGCTCTGCCTCGGCAGAACCAAGCCTCCCTCGGGGCTAGATGGGGGACTCCCCCTAGGTCCCACGCACCATTCTTCAGTCGTTTTTCACAAAAATTCCTACGCCAAGACTCTAGCATGCTCTGACGAATCGGTTGTAAAAACCCCTCGGACCAAGGTCTGTTTCCTAAGCAAGAGGCCGGTAGAGTCGCGAGACGGCCTACGCCTCTGGGCTACGGCACTCCCTCACTACCTCTCGCCCAAGGGACGGCTTAGGCCCCAAGGGGGTGTTTTGCAAACGAAATCTGATCAGGAGCAACAGAGGGCAGAGGCTCGGAAACATGAGAAAAACAACTAAGAAACACAAATACTTCAAAAATAAAGGCCTCGACGGCCACAAGCGTTACGATACAAAAATAACTCCTACTCTATTTTTACATAGCCCCCGGGGCCCAGATCAAGGCTCAGGGCCTTCAGCACCGGCAGATGGTAGGGGAGGAACCACCTCCTCTTCGAAGAGCGTCGCCAGCGCCGTGCCAGGGCCTTCCGCCGCCTCCATCAGCTTCGTGACCGCCGCGTCAGCCTCCTCGTCATCATCAGGCAGGACATACCCATCACTGATGGCCGGGAGGTCGACGCCGACGTAGTGAGAAGAGATGACGGCCAGCGCGCTTGACACCCGTGTGCAGCGCTCCTCGGAGCCGCTCGCAGCATCTGGTTGCTCAGCGCGATCAAACGGCTCCCTAGGGAGCTGCCTGACTGAACCCCTTCAACCTCCAAGGCCTCGCAGGCGGAAAGGGCAGCACGTTTCAGCGCCTCGTGCTCCCCGATCTCGGTCTCGAGCACCGTCTGCACCGCGCTGGAAGCCTCGGCTGCCCGAGTAACCTCCGCCTCTGACTCTGCACCCATGGAGAACAGAGTAAGGTGAGCGAGGGAAAAAACAACCTAATTAGGAGAGGAAGCCCACGGAACTCACCCTTGGCCTTCAGCTCCAGTGTCGGGTCTCGACCTGACAGGCCTCGGCTTTCTCCTTCCAGCGCAGGGCCTCGGCCCTGGAAGCCTCGGCCTCCTCCTTCAAGCGCTGGGCCTCGACCCGAGAAGCCTCGGCCACCCTAGAAGCTTCACTCCCCAGCTCTGCGTCACACAAAGGAGTTAGGGAGCGAACATAAGGAAAAGAAAACAAAATGAGGGGGGCTAAAACTCACCCTCAACCGTCCCCTCCAAACCACAGGCCTCGGTTCGAGAGGCCTCAGCTGCAGCAAGGGCCTCATCCAAGGCACCTTTCGTCAGCTGGTGCGCCCTCTGTTCCGCCCCCAGCTGCCCCGCGAGAGCCGCGGCCGAGGCCTGTAGCTTCAACGGCTCGGCCCCTGAAGGCATCCCGATTCGCTGACTGCGCGGGTGAGCTCCTCCTCCAACTCCTTCACCCGCGCTCGCCAGAGGGGCGAGCTGCGTCTGGGCTGTGGCCGCCTCGACCTTCACGTCGGCACAACGAAGGCGGAGGTCCTCTACCTCGCGCTCGCGCCGACAGGAGCTCGTTGGCGCCGGCAAGAAGGCCCTTCTGCCGCTGAAGCTGGTCCCAGACGCCCCTCTCCCCGCCGGAGAAAAGACCGACTTCCCAAGGGAACCGGGTCTCGAGCTCCTAGGGGAAGCAGAACAGGGGTCATTGATGGCAACAAAACCCAGAAAGGGACAACGTCGCAGCGAGAAAGGAAAACGCAAACCTAGGCGACTCCGGGCAGTTCGTCGGCCACCACGGACAGGCCGTCCGTAGCGACCGCTCCGCCAGCTGGCGGTATTGCTCGAAGGTGCCCCAGCGCCCGCCCTCGGCTTGGTCCTCGAGGGCGAACAGAGGCTCCCCCTCAGGGTCGTCCTGGCTCCGCCACAGTACCCGCGGGTGATCCCACCCGCGAGGCTCGGGTCGCGCCCGCACGAGGGCCGAGCTTCCCTCGTCCAAGATCGGCGCCGGCTGTTCCACGGCACCGGCCTCTCGGCGTCGACCACCTCCCGCGCCCGGAAGTATCGTCGGAGGAGATCGGATAGACCTTCGCCTCCCGGGCGCTCTCTCGCAACAACGGCGGCCCCTGAACCAAGGGCGCCACCGAGGCCTCCGCCGCCTTCATCTCCGCCTCCTGGACAGACGGCCTCACCGCCATCACGATGGCCTTGGTGATCTCGGGGCTCGGCCTCCGCAATTATGGCCTCGACGGTCTCGGGGGCTCCGGCCTCCGCCATCGTGGCCTCGGAGGACGCAGAAACACCGACCGCGGCCACTACGGTCTCGGCGGTCTTGGGCGCCCTGGCCTCCGTCGCCTCAGCCTCGGAGACCCCAGGGGGCCTCGGCAACCAAGGGCACGCCGGCCCCATCCGACTCGTGAGCCTCGCCCCTCGCTGGGGAGGAAGCACTCCCTCCCTCGTCTGTGTAGGGGTCGCCTCGGCAGCCCCTCCTTGGGCGGCCGGCTCCTTCGGGTCGACCCTCGCCGACGCCGCGCCGCGTTGGATAGCGGCTTGTGCCTCGCCACCCAGTGGGCGGAGGAGCCAGGGCTCGCCTTGAGCGCCTTAAGGGGCGCCAAGGGAAGCTCGTCCTGCAGGCCGCTTCCGACTAAGGAAAAATAACCTACAGGGTCAGCGCGAGACCAAAAGGCGAACGGAAGGCACTATGACCCTGCCAAAAATACACTTACCTTGAACGGGGCGGCAACCGCTTCGCCACTGGCAAACCTCGTCCGCAACGGCGGAGGCGGCGGCAGAGGCGTCGCCTCCGTATCCATCGTCGCCGGTCGGTCCTCAATGGACCCCGGCGCCCCTTCGGTCCTCTGCGGGGGCGGTGGCGTCGCCTCCACCGCCACTTGTTCCACCACGGCCGCCGAGCCCACCGGGCTGACGGCGCGTTTGCCCAACGCCCGCAGCCTCGGGCGTGTCGGCCTCGGCCCCAGAGCGGGCAACCGCCGACCCCGGGTCCGTTTCTCCTCCTCCTCCGGGAGTGCCGGGCTGCTTGCCAACGCCCTGGGCACCACCTCCACTACGTCAGGAAGGTGGTCCAGGGGACCTCGCCCCACCTCGCCCCCGTCATCCCCGTCCGAGGCCTCCGTCGACAGCGACGTCGACGGGGATTCCTCCAACGGGAGACCATCCTTCCGTTGTTGACGGCGGCGCTTATCCAGCTCCTCGCGCGCGAGGATTTGCTTCGTGCGCTTCGCCGCCTTGGCGTCTTTCCGCTTTTCTGCGCGTCGGCGTGCGCGCGGTTGATCGCCCGCCGCCTCGCGTCCTCGGGAACGGGCGGCGGAGAGGAGCGCACGTCCCTCATCCCCTGCAGGAACGACGGACCGCATAAGGAAACAAGGGGTAAGGGGAGATTGAGGAGGCTCGGAGGCTACAGCGGCACACGACTTACCAGCGAGAGGAACCCCCGCGACTGGCCGCATCGCGATAGGGGTCAAGTTGCCGCCCCTCAGCTTCGCCTCTACCGTCTCCCCCACCCGACGAAGAATTTCCTCGTCGGAAAGGGCAGAGGAGGACATCCGGGTGCCCTCAATGGGCTCACCCGGCTTCATCTCGAACAGCCGCCGCGCGAGCCATCAGCGGCAGCACCCTTCGGCGGTGGAAGGCGGCCACGACCACAGCCACGGTGAGACCGTGGCCCCATAGCCTCGCTAGCCCCTCCAGAAGCGGCTGCAGCTTGGGCTGGTCGTCCTTCGGGACGCCGTACTTCCATCTCTCCGGGCAACTCCCCACAATCCGCCCAGTGTAGGGGGGAAGTCCTCCGTCGTCGTTGCGAAGGTAGAACCAACTCGTGTACCACCGGCGATTGGAGGACGCGAGTTGGGCCAGGATGTAGAGGTGCAGGCGGTCCTGGCGCACTTGGAGAGTGCAGCCGCCGGCCCTCGTCGCCTTCCTCGTACCCGACGTGCCCGTCGGCTTGGTAGTGTGCCCCGCCCGGAATAGGTGGAGCCACAACTCCCAATGGGGAGCAATCCCCAAATACCCCTCGCAGACGGCAACAAAGATAGCCGCCTGAGCGATGGAGTTGGGATTGAAGTTGTGGAGCTCCACGCCGTAGTAGTGCGGGAGCGCCCGCATGAACCGATCCGCCGGGACGCCGAGGCCGCGCTCGTGAAAGGAGACGAAGCTCACGACGTAGCCGTCGCTGAGGCCTCGGCTCTGGCTCGCCGTACGGAGCAATCCACTCCGGCCTGGTGGGGTCTGTCACCGGGCGAAGGAGTCCACCATCGACAAGCGACTGAAGCATCTCCTCGATGACGTCCGATGGATCCCAGGGGTCTGCCTCGACAATGACGATGTCGCCGGCCATGGGTGCGATGGAGGAATTGGGTGCGGCGGTGAGTTTTTCTCTCTCTCCCATGCTTTTGCTTTTTTCTTGCTTTCTCCCTAGGCTCGCTCTTCTCCCCTCTTCTTCCTGGCACCCGCTGCTCTAGCGACGGCTCGACGGAGGCAGTGCTAATGCAGGCAAGGTAAGACGAGGAGGGGCGAGACTCTTCGGGTATTTATGTAGGAAGAAGGCGAAGCGAACGGGCGACAAAATCGGGGAAGTTTCCCCCCCCCCCCCCGATCCGGTGCAGTTAACCACGAGCCGATTTCGCCGGCCCACGCGCCCACATCTTCCTCATTAAATGCGAGAATAGTTACATCCCATCCACCACGTCATGCTTGGCCACTATGGCAGCAGGCATCGTTTCGCCTCCCTAGAAAACCACCTCAAAAGGCACGCCACCCGTTGCCGAGCCAATAGGGAAGATATTCCCCACTGGCCTATTCCTTTCATATGAAGGAACCAGGCTCTGAGCCTATTACGGTCCAGGGGTTCGAAGGCTAGGGCCCCAAGGGGTTTCGACAGCCGCCCTAGGATAACAGAGTCAGGGACGACCGCGGGCGAGCCTATACGGGGCCGAGACCCAAGCAAGCGAAACGCTTGGGACGCCCAAAGTCGTGTCCGAGACCGGTAGGAAGGTCTCTGAATGGGATCCCACCGTAGGGAGGCACCGAGCCACCGAGGCCCAGCGAACGGCCTCGGCACCCACTAGAGAAATCCTCTGGTACTCTTGGAGTGTGTCTCTGGACCGCTAGCCGTCCCCTAGCGAACGGGGTTCGGGCCTCCACTCGGACTACCCGATAACAGCTCACCGGAAGTGCCACCGCTCGTGCCCACCGAGGGTAGCGAGGCACATTCCACCCCTCCTTCCGAGCGAAAAGGAAGCGTGAGGGTCGTACAAAAAGTCAGGGGAACCCCCGACGGCCTTCTCGCTCTATGCAGAGGCTAAGGGGCTCTTCCTGCAACCTTGCCGAGACCCAGCGACCCCGGCTCGCACTCGAAAGGGGCTCGGCAAAACAAACCCTCCTTCCGAGCGAAAAGGAAGCGTGAGGGTCGTACAAAAAGACTAGGGGAGCTCCTGACGGCCCTCTCAGCCCTGTGCAGAGGCTAGGGGGCTCTTCCTGTAGATACGCCGAGACCCCACGACCCGGGCTCGCCCCAAAGGGGCCTCGGCAAACAAACCCTCACGCGCGAGGGGCGTATAAAAAGCCAGGGGAACTCCCGATGGCCCTCTCGCTCCGCGCAGAGGCTAGGGGCTCTTCCTGCAACCTTGCCGAGACCAGAATGGGCTCGGCAAACAAACCCTCCGTCCGAACGAAAAGGATATGTGAGGGTCGGATGAAAAGTCAGGGGACCCCCTGACCGCCCTCTTGCTCCTAGGCGGAGGCTCGGGGGCTCCTCTTGCACCCAAGACAAAGACAAACGGTCCTAAGTCCACGCTAGAGGTTTCGTTACAAATACGATAAAGGGCACCGAGCCCGTTACGGTCCAGGGGTTCGAAGGCTGGGCCTCCAGAGGTTTCGACAGCCGCCCCAGGGCAACAGAGTCAGGGACGACCTTGGGGCGAGCCTACGAATGGCCGAGGCCCGAGCGAACAATCGCTCGGGGCGTCCTAAGTCGTGTCCGAGACCGGCAGGGAAGTCTCCGAATGGGATCCCACCGTAGGGAGGCACCGAGCCACCGAGGCCCAGCGAACGGCCTCGGCACCCACTAGAGAAGCCCTCTGGTACTCTTGGAGTGCGTCTCTAGGACCGCTAGCCGTCCCCTAGCGAACGGGGTACGGGCCTCCACTCGGACTCACCCGATAACAGCTCACCGGAAGTGCCCACGCTCGTGCCCATCGAGGGTAGCCCGGCACATTCCACCCCTCCTTCCGAGCGAAAAGGAAGCGTGAGGGTCATACCCAAAGTCAGGGGGACCCCTGACTGGACCTCTCGCTCCGTGCGGAGGCTAGAGGGCTTTTCCTGCAGCCTCGCCGAGACCCCCGCAACCCGAACTTGCGCTTATGGGCTCGGCAAATGCGATAAAAACTCCTCGCTCAAACGCGAAAACGAAAAAAGCCCCTGGAGGAGTAACTCCACTCCTCCAGGGCCTCGGGGGCTACACCCGGCGGGTGCGCTCGCGCGCACCCACCGAACCTCAAGAAACAAAACCCAATTCCTACGGGAGCGGGTATAAACCAAGCCTCGGCAAACCCTCAGGGAGAGTGCACGCACTCCCCCGGAGGCTCGGGGGCTACTGTCGGGTACCTTAGAACGGGGTACCCCGAGCGAACATCAAAGGGGTCACTTAAGTCCCATCAAAAAACAAAGCTAGAAGGTAAGCCATGGGCCCCTCACCCGCCACGTCCGAGCCCACCAGGCCTCTCCGCCTCGCCTCGAGCCTCGCGCAGGAGGTCTCGGCGTCCTGACGCAATCTCCGCCTCGCGCGAGGCTCTCCACGGAAGGCCTCGGCAGGGGGTGCAATTCTCCGTATCGCGCGAGGCCTCTCGCGGAAGGCCTCGGCAAGGAGTCGATCTCCGTCTCGCACGAGGCTCCGTTCTCCATCTCGCGCGAGGCCTCATTCTCCGTATCGCGCGAGGCCAGCTTATCCACAGTCCGTCGCCCCCCCCCCCCTCCCCTCGGCCGGTCTTCCCGACAGCACGTCATGTCCCATTAATACTTCAACCACTCCCGTAATCTAGCCAGACGATGGCCGATGGGACATAAGGTCGCATCGGCCCCATACCGGTCGAGACAGGGTACGGCGGGGATTACCGGTCACTGTATCCTGACGCTGTGCCCACGATCAGCGCCCACACTGCACTGTACCCCGCGATCCCCGCCTCAAAACAACATCGCGCGGACTACTTGTCCTGGGTCATCACCGCCTCCAAGCCAGCGCGCCAGATCAGCCGCCCTCTCGGGGCCTCGGCACTATACACCAAGGTCTCGACTACCTCGGGGTTCGTGCCCGCCGAGACCCCCCACTGCGGTGCAGCCTCGGCACCGACCAAGCCTCGGCCTCGCGCACAGTCCGTCCACAGCGGCTTGCACGTCCACCGCCGCACCCACTCCGAGGCAGTCCCGGGGCTCCCACGACGCACAGGATCGGATGGGACTTAGCACGCCGCCCCCAGTGCTCCAAGGACGGACCACTCCGACGACCACGCCGCCACAGAAACAGGCCACAGGGCTCGGACATGCCGCCCCTGTTGGCACGACGCCGTGTAGCTAGCACATGTACTGTCCTTGCCCTCCCTTCAACTATAAAAGGAGAGGACTTGGGCCACTTAGAGACGGACGGAGAAGAACACCCTGCAACACACACACACGCATCCCAGCCGCCTGAGAGCAACGTCTCAAGCGGCCCACACGACACCTTGCCGAGACCTGGGATTAGCTCCCTCTCTCACTGTGCTTGTAACCCCCTACTACTAGCACATCGGTGCAAGGAATACAAGATCTATCTCTCAGGACTGGACGTAGGGCATCGATTGCCTGAACCAGTATAAACCTTGTGTCTCTTTGCATCACCATCCGGGATTAGGGGCACGCAGTTCAAATTCACTAGTTGGTTGAGGACCCCCCGGTCCGAAACACCGACAGTGGGGTTCTGTGGGTGGCAGCGAACCTCATGTCATGAGCCCCCCCCCCCCCCCGCCCCCACCTCCTATTTATATCGTTGCGCGACGGGAGCCCACCAGTCAGGAGTACGGCTGGGCGCCCCCGATCAGGGCACGAGTCAGGATCCGACTCGATCGTTGCACCGAGCCGGGTAGAGATCAACCTAACAGTCACAACAGCAGCTACTCGGGCGACGCCTTCGGCCAGGTCCCCTACAGCGTCGACTGGAGGGCCAGGGGTGCTGTGACTCTCATCAAGCACCAAATGACCTGTGGTACGTACGTCAGCAAAAGATGACGCCTTGTCCACGTGCCATGAACATGATATATATGCATTTGTATCCAGCATCCTCGTGACGACATGTCCTTGCATTGCAGGCTCTTGCTGGGCGTTCGCCGCGGTGGCGTCGATCGAGAGCCTGTACAAGCTGCGGACGGGCCGTCTCGTCTCCCTCTCGGAGCAGGAGCTCGTGGACTGCGCGTCCCCGCCCAACTACGGCTGCAACGGCGACGATCCCGCGACGACCATGTGGTGGGTCGCGCGCAACGGCGGCCTCGCCACCACATGGGAGTACCCCTACGAGAGCAAGCAGGGGCGGTGCAGGCGCGGCAGGATCCGCATGGGCAGGGTCCGCGGCGGCGCGGCTGTTGCGCCCAACAGCGAGGCCGCGCTGGAGCTCGCTGTGGCGCAGCAGCCGGTCGTCGTGTCCATCAACGCCGCCACCTTCCAGCACTACAGGGGCGGGGTGCTGTCGGGCCCCTGCGACGCCGGAATCAACCACGCCGTCACTGTGTCGGGTACGGCGCCGACACCGGCGCCAGCGGCCACAAGTACTGGATCGTCAAGAACTCGTGGGGTGACGCGTGGGGCGAGAATGGGTACGTGCGCATGGAGAGGCGCGTCGGGGTCAGGGAAGGCTTGTGCGGAATCGGCAGCAGGCCGTACTACCGGGTGATGTGAGCTCAACCTGAACCTGCATAAGAGGCTCAAATAAACTGCAAATCGGCGAGCAAGATGCTTCGCTTTCGCCGGTGTGCACTGCACTTCAGCACCAACCCCCTTGAGGCCATATGCCAACGCAATTAAAACTTAGAAATCAGTATGAGTTGTACGTGGTGCCGTCAAAGAGATTGTTGTACGAAGGGGAACCTCGTTGTGTGGTCTAAAAATACTCTCGACACCTCAATAGTTTCAACTGCAGGAGTTCATCAGAGATGACGCCAGGTTGTTGTCATGTAAAAATGGAACCATGTTTGCAGAACTGCACTACATTCGACGGCAGCACACCAACCCCCTGCTCCAGTGAGAACCAAATTCTACCACCTATTCCTAGGCGATAACTCTTTCTCCGCTGGAAGCTGCAGCACTTCGCGGATACCTTCACATACCTGCGTGTGTAATTGCCAATGGCTAAGCAGATAAGGGCATATGCAAGAATGCAGCACCTTTCATTTACTCCATTCCAAATTATAAGATGTTATGCACTTAGACATACACTATGTCTGGTAAAAGCAACATATCTAAAAAGACCAAAACGTCTTATAATTTGAAACAAAGGGAGTATGATCTACGACATAATGAAACACCTAGACAATTATAATACATTGTACATACCAACTTGATTTGTGCTTTTATGCTTGCGATGAGATGTGTGTATTCATCTATTTGCCTGCAAAGGTGCAAGATTTCTAAGGTTAACATCTGAACAAATGCTGCTTCAGGGACATCTAAACAAGTATATAACATGATTAGAGTATTTAACCATGAAAGAACCCAAAAATGCAGAAGGAAAGTGTTCGACCATAAACGAATAAAACACAGGATCACAGGATCAGACAAAGAGATAAAAACTATAATGCTAGCAGTCAAGCTTAAACAGTGAAGCTTCTCTCTAAGAAGCCTGATGTGTTTCAAGAGTATAATGTGATACTTCTGGAATCAGACTTCAGGGTACACAAATATGAACAATCACTTCAGAAGATCTGCTTAGATTGAGTGGCTAACTTGCTATTGAAATTCAACGGAAAGATGTCTTCCATCGCGTAACAAGATATATTAGCACTAACAAGACCATCGAATCTGTGATTTATATCCTTGCAACAAAACTGATGTCCAACAAAGCCTCTCCAGTCAATGCTTAGACTATACTATGACGGATGAGTTGTCTAAACTAGAGGGTTTAGAGATCAATAGAACAAAATCCCAGACCAGGCTAAAAGAGCATAGACAACATGTACCTATTCAACTGTGGACCTGTAATTCACTGTAGCACAGTGAATTAGTGGTTTTGATATGGCTATTCTTTTATCCTGATAAATCCAGCACTGACCATTCCCCCAGAGCATATGAAACTATTGATCTCCAAATACCAATAATGACCGTACAAACCAGCACTGACCATTCCCCCGGAGTAGCTTTTACCAATAATGTTGCCATACCAATCTCTACCTAACATTAAAAGGAGTAATTTTCTCCCTCGTTTTTCTTCGTCCATCATTCATCTCCTCCCACATGTGGAAAAAACCAGTTGGAAGAAAAAATGAATGCAAGAAAACTAAGCAATCCGAAGTTCAGAAGGGAAACTGTCCGCCTACATAATAAAACGAAGAAACTAAGAAACATGAAAAAGAAAAATTATCCATCCCTCGCTTGCACCTTTTTTTCCATCCTGATCTCTGTGTGTTCCCACCTACTCCAATTTTGTCCTCACGGATCACGTCTAACAAAAAAAAGAACAGCTTCAACTTCAAAGCCAGAACAGAAATCAGATCAGATCACAAGTCTCCCATCAATCTTGGCTCGTCCCGCACGTGACTCCTCCCATCCTCGACGTAGACTGCCATATTCCCTCCCGTCACGCGATCCCAGCAGATCGCCATGGATGATGGCACAGGATTGGATCAGGCGGCAGCTTTCTTCAGTACGACAGCTTCTGCCCGCTAGCCCGTGAACGTGCTTCCAAGATTAACGAGAGATGGAAGGAGGCATGCAGTTGTCCCCCACTCCCCCTAACCGCTAGTGTGGTTCGTCCGTTGGGTGAGTGTGCTTCCAAGACTATGCAAGCCTCCGTTATTCACCCAAATTACTTACTGGAATCACCCAAAAATACTTACTGGAATCACCTTTTGGAAAGTAATGCTAAGTTGATAATTGAGAGTTGGCTTGCTCATCTTGCTTACTATTTTTATTATCGTTAAAAATGGCATAGAAAGATATATAATGGACACACTTTTACAACAACAAAAAATCACATTTACCCTCATAGTGTGACAACGTATCCATATGGATTCGTTTATAGCAACACGTGGGCATATTTGTCAAAGGCACAAGTAACATGCTATAACCAGCTCTATGATATTCTGCACATTCTACGGATGATGTCTGATGAAGACAAGCTCCAACAAAACTAAATACGTACATTTATTAGATTAGATGCTCCGAAGTCCCAAATCATAATTTTTTTACCAGGATTTAGAGCTAATATAGCAATATCTTCATCCACATTTTTTTTCTTTTATCTGCATCTGCTTTTTTCTTTCCCTTTGGAGCTAAAATCTGCATTTCCTACTAGAAAACTCACAAGTAATTATCTTTTTTTTGGATGTCAAGCACCGTATTGACCAGCAAGCACAAAATACCAGAATCTTTCCCAGACATCAATAATCAATATCATTTTTGGAAACTCACTTTAACAGAACAGGATGCTGCATCAAAGAAATATATCATACTAAAAAATTCTAACATCAGAATTGACTTACCTAGTCAACCTTGCCTCTCTTACAGATATGAACTGTAAGCTTCTTGCCAAGTAAATTCCACATGAAAACCTAGACCAATATCCACAAAAATATACCTTGTGTCCGGTCTACAGAATCATCACACAACAAGGAACATTCAGATCTCAGCAGTTCATGAAATCTAATTTAGGCATATATAGAAAGACTTTATCACCCATGTTTCAAGAGAAGCGACATTGTTAGTTCCTTATTAAGTTTCCTCAACTATTCTAACTTTACGAACCTAAATAACAGCTTGTTAAAGAAAAATAGGTAAGACTGAAGTTAAAAATAAAAACTAGCTTGAGAGCGTATCAAGATGAGAAAGTTCCAAGTTTGCTTCCTATATTATAACCTACAAATCAATGACCTCAATTGCAAAACTAATCTGCTTGTTATACAGTCTCTTTTCCATATGTGTAAACAGCCAAACACCTATTTTTAGAACAGGGCAATCACCGTAAACACTATTTCTAATTTTCAGTCAGAAATAAAAGTAAGTCATATTCCAGACCTTTTGCATGTTTAGGGTATACCAGGTATTTCAACTGAAAATCTCAATCTATTTGATTGGGTAATGTAAACACTGTAAGCATTCTCTTGGTTGGTTGAGAATTGGTGAAGGGGCAAGGCTTACACTTCTGCTTGCATGTACACCTCCGAGCCAAGATTAACCATGGACCGCATGCTGGTAACACCATTCCTCTCCAAATTTTCAATGTTCCTCTTCAAATTCAAGCTGCTCGGCATCCAGAAAAGCGCCATCATCAGAACAAGTTGCAATAGACAAAGCTAATATGCTACAAATAGGCCCTGCAAATGTCCTACCACCAGAAACATGGAAAATTGGAATCGATTGACAGAAGAAAGTTCAGTGGGATTTACAAGGTCTTCTGCTGCTCAAACACCTTGTCGCGCTGTGCGATGGCGTTGGCAAGGTCGGGTTTCAACCGCTGGTCCACGAACTCCTCGAACTTTCTCACTTTCTCCTGCCGCGCCCACGCCTCTGCTGCAGCCATGGCCTGGCTAGTAGTAGTGGAACCAGGAGGATTTTAACAGGGTATCTGTTCTGTATAATTCAATACACGATCTGGCACCAAAATATTAATCCTATTCAGTATCATGGTTGTAATTATATTACATCCTACTGCCAAAGCAAAAGAATAGAATAAAGAATGCGGGGCAATTTGATGTTTCATGGTGCATGATGCATTTCCTAGAAGAAGATGCACAAAACTTACTCTGCTCTATCAGTCAATGGGATTTTACATTGCCAAATACAAATAGGCAAGCAAGTAGTACAAGTTACCAAGCACCGAACAAGCAGAGGAAATAACTAAAAAGTACTAACCCTTTGTTCCCACGGCGGAGGATGTGCTCGACGACCTCTTGACTCCCCGCTCCAGGCACTTGACCTACGAGGCTGCAAAATCGCCCAGAATCGAATCCGACCGGCAGGGAAGAAACCGGTTTGAACCGAAAATAGTGCGAGGAAAGAATTGTAATAAACCTCAGCGCACTAGCTTGAGGGTTTGCTGGCAGAGCTTTTGGCCGGTGAAGGGGCTTCGTGATGGGCGCCAGCACCACGGGGGGTGGTCTTCTGCGCGGGGCGTCGGCTCGTCCTAGAGAACGCACCCGATAATTTTTTCAAAACATTGCAAGTTGGTAGGCATCAATAAAATCGCCAAATAGCTTTAAGTTAGAGAGTGCTCGGTTTCGCACAACAGGCAGGGAAGAGAAGGGGTGGGAATACCTAGTGAGTGCTCGTCGCCGGCGAAGATCCCTGGTGTAGCGGCGGCGGGGACAGAGAGAGAGCGGGCAAGCGGAGCTCCCGTGCGTCAGTGCGTGCGCTGTGCGGGCAGTAGCGAGTACTTTAGTCCCTTTGTTGCTGGGCCTAATGTTTGTGGGGTGGAACTACATAGACGAAGTGTTACTGGGCCATGGCCGAGGTCCTAGAGGCCCTAGGCCCAGGTCTGCCCTGCTTCCGATGGTTCCTGGGCTAAACCAGTCTCTATCAGCGCGTCGCATGGCAGCTAGGAGCTCTTCTGTTCATGTTCTGCCAAACTCACCAGTCAACAGATCTTTGCCATTTCGTGCCTGTAATTGCGTGGTGTGGCCTACTGGAAAAAATGTCAAACGCACCTGGTGAAAAATAAATGAGTAAATAAAATTATAAATCCTTAGTGCTGCTTTTCATAAATACTATGTCAATTTAAATTGTACTCTATAAAAGTTTTGTATCTTCAACAATGTTATTTTTCTCGGTTTCCTTGGATTAGTCACATAAAAAACACATTAATGTAGTAGGCTTATTGCAGAAAGATGTTGCTAACTTTGACGGTTATGTTTTCATAGTAAATGGTAAGGCGTACCTAGTGCAGAGAGCTCCCGCTCTGTGCGGGGTCTGGGAAGGGTGTCAGTGGCAAGCATTACCCTCGTCTGTGCAATGCGAGGAGACCGCGACTCGAACCCGAGACCTTCCGGTCACAGGCGGTAAGACTCTACCGCTTGCACCAGGCCCGCCCTTCAGACTGAAGAGCTAAAGCATCTAGAATTTTTCACTGGGGGGCTAACTAACAAAATCACCTGCTGGATACACTAATGGAACAAACTTGTTTCGGGAAGTCCTTAGCACAACAATATTTTTATCTGAATCAAAGTCTTCCAATGTACAGTTAATGAACATGGACTCAAGCATGATGAGAGACAGTTCGCCATTCAGCTCTAGATGAATTAACTCAACAATCATTAGGACTATGCAATTTCAAATATTTCACACCCCTTGTTGTTTGTGGTGAGGCTAAACGGTTCCTTAGTGTATAATGCATACCATCCTTTACGGTCACCTCCTTTGGGAGCATATGGTTTAACATTTTGGATATTCTTGATCTTGCACCACTCTGAACCTTCTTACAGGATTATTAGTTTAAAGAGTTCTTCATTACAGAAAACCTCTAGCTTTGCAGCACTGGTTTCTTCCAAGTACTGTGGAAACAATTCTGCACCATAGTCCTGCAATGTAATGCTTTGCAGTTCTGTTAAACCCATGAGTACATTCAACTTGGGGCATTGGATAACCGAAAGTCTTCGTAATTTAGGGAGATTAGCAAGCATTTCGAGTTGGGTTGGCATAGAGATGTAGATCGCTGAGGAGGAGGAAGTTTGCGACAGATGTCAAATTGCAAGCTTCAGATATGATCAATTCTTTTAAGGCCCTGGTTTGATGCACAAGCCCCGGGGAGAAATACTTCAGCTTGCATTTTGTGATCTTCAGAGAAAAGATGTTCGGCATTGCCTGCTCAAGTTCCTTGCCCCATATCCATTCTTCCCATCCATCCAACCTATCAAATCCAAGTTTCTCCAGCCTTGGGAACAACATCTGTTGGTTCATCTGTGTAACATTGCTGCTGCGAAAAAATTCATTTCCAATTCTCGTAATAGATGGCGCATGTTTGATCAGCAGGAAATCTAAACTCAGGAGATGGCCCAATGCAGGGAGCTGCTCACAATTGGTACAATCTTCGAGTTTTATTGATCTTAGGTACTTAAGAGCCATCTTACCTGAGCTCATCCATTTAGGAAGTTGATGTCCAAAAAATCCAAGTAGTGAGAGGTTTTCGAGGCAAGTCGGTGGACAGAGCTCTTCAAAGACATCCTCAATTTGATGTTTATCCTGTTGTATGTTATCTTTGATCTGACTTCCACTACCAATTCTTGTTGTGCACTCCAAGCTTAAGTATCTAAGGTGGTGCTTGCCTTGGAGGTTTGGTTTCTTAGCCACGGAGCTAGTCCGTGCTTTCTCTAGGTTGCTTAGATACAAGAGGCTGAGTTGGGACAGGTGGCCTAGCTCTTCCAGACTGTTCCAACCTGTAGTATCATCATTTTGTGTTAAAAACCAGTTAACTCAACAAGATTTTGTAGTTTCCCTATCCCCTTGGGGATTTTATTCACACTGGCCCCCTTGATGTGAAGAGCTCTCAACTTATGCAGCCTCACTATGCTCCCAAGAAGACTGAACAAATTTATACAATTTATCAGACCAATATATTGCAGATATTTCAAGTCTCCAATCGAGTCTGGGATTGTATTTATCATGGTACCAGACAGCTCCAAGTATCTTAAATGCTTCAGATCAGACAAAGAAGGCGGCAAGGTTGTGAGATTTACACCCCCGAGATGTAGTACTCGTAGCTTAGGCAGGTCATGCAAAAACTTATCCAGCTCAGCTGTGGTGCTTCGGAGTATCATTAGTGCCCTTAGTTGCTTCTGATTATTGAAGGTACTTGGGAGCACATTTTCGGTTGCTATGGACAGCCGACGCGGCTTAGTTTTTGTCTTCATGCTGCATAAAGTTTGGCCCTGTGTAAGAACTAATGCTTCATCTTTTGCCAAATAATTGGCAAATGATCGAAGAAGATCATGCATTGTGCATCCTGATTGATCATAATATTGGTCATCAGGCTCAAGTAGGTTACGCATGACTAATTCTTTGTAAAACATGTTTCCTACATCTCCAAGTAGTGTTGAGGTTCCTCCATCATCTTGTACAAATCCCTCAGCGATCCACATTTGAACAACATCCACCCGTTTGATAACTTCGTCTTTTGGAAAAAGGGAGCAGTGCAGGAAACATTGTTTCAGGTGAGGTGGCAAATCGGCATAGCTCAAATAAATGGCATTATGAACTTCTTCAGGTAGTCCTGCGACAGACCATGCAGCACTCCTTGAAACTTCCTCCCAGTCTCTAGATGTTCTTTCTTTTGTGCACAATAGTCCACCCACTGTCTTAATCGCAAGTGGCAAGCAATCACATCTTGTGACAATCTCCATACCGATGTCTTTAAAATTTTCTATATCAGTTGGATTCCTGCCCAAGACAACCTGATCAAACATAAAGTATGATTAAGTTCCTTACCATATTTCTCTTGAAAATTGTATAACAACTGTGGTCAAATTAATTCTGTATGTCTGTATTGAATAGTACAGTGGATCACACATGATGAAACTATTTATTGCTATGATCTTAGGACATGAGGCCGAGCCCTTCGCAAGGAGGATCTTGTTTTAGTCCGTACAGTAGCTGGGGAACCCACGGTGAGTGATTATGTTTGGTCTTTAAGTCCTTGAAGATCATATGTGGGATATGTGTAAACTGTTGATCAAGAGGTCGATGGCTTTGATGGGAAGATAGCCATGGCAAGTAAGAGTCTCCCTTCTTTTGGTATCTTTCGCTAAAGTAGACAATATGTGGAAAACATTTAAACTATACTAGTACTTTTCGCTTCCAGAAATACCACTCTTAACTGGAGTTATTACGCCAAATTTTGTTGGGTGAAGTGGTGCATCTAGATATTTTCATTTGGTTATCTTCCTTTCTTATACCATGTTATAAATAAATGGACGATATTGCAGTATTGATGATTAAAAAAGGACAAAGAAACAACCACACGACTACATGAGAAACAGATGGTAACTTAAGTTTTCGACTCATATATGTTGTAGGCATTAAATGTTGCTAATCTGAATCGTACAGGATATCATACATATTTGCTTCTAACATTCTCACAAAAAATTTAAACATTGACACCATTCCCTAGACCCCGCACAGATCGGGAGCTCTTTGCACTGGGTACGCCCCTTTTTTATGTATCTCCATTCATCCTATACAATATGTGTTGAAGATTGATGCTTCAATGCTTTATCAGGTGGTGGCCATCAGACCATGTACTAATCCAAATGGGAATAAAAATGACAGGGCCCAGTTGGTCCAAGTCCTCATGGCCCTATATGTCTCTGGATGCATAAGTCAGTGCCTGGAGGTTAACAGTTTTGTCCAAAAGAGTTTTCTTTTGTCAGATAAGTTTAGGTTATTTTTTTTATAGCTAGTACAAGAATTGCAGTACTGTGGAGACCAGTACTGTTCAAATTTCGGCAAGAGAAGATATGGCACGAGCCAAGTTTTTCCCCCCTGGAACGGCTTGAGCAAAGATTTGACCGTTGAGGTACCCAAATCGGTGTGCATGTTCATGTGGTGGCTTCTGCATAACGGATTACATCTTCCAAGAAACACGAAAAAACAGATCAAGGTTGTTCCATTGTTTTGATTTCTTTGATATGCAACCAATGAGGCTGATTCTAGGGAAAATCTTGGCAGCTACTGTAGCTGCGGCTAAAGCTGCAGACACATCTAGCACTGTGTGCAGCCGCAGCTGCAGCCACAGCGGCTGATTCAAACGCTCCCTAAAATCTCAAGCAAAAAACCAGTTGCTCAGGCTGTAGAAGACACGGAAAAGAAGCATTCTAACCTGGTTCTTGAGTAGGCGCCACCCATCTTCAGGCTTCAGCTTCTTCACCCAGTGGATGTGCACGGCCTTCATCTGCCGAGCAACCGTCACTTTCCTCGTCGTGACGAGCACTCTGGTGCCACCACGAGCACCGGCCCTGAACGCGTTCTGGAGCACCTCGTTCCAGGCCACTTCGCTCCACACGTCGTCCAACACGAGCAGGACCTTCTTTCCTGAGACGCCCCGCTGGAGCGCGGGCTCGAGCGACGACCTGTCCGGCGTGGCGTCGTGGTGGTGGTGGTGGCCGCCTCCGGCGCCAACCATTACCGACCACAGCAGGTCAGCCTCATTCACGTCCTGCGACACGCACACCCAAACCCTGAGGTCGAACTCGTCACGCACGCGCTGGTCTGCGAAGACCCTCTTGGAGAGGGTGGTCTTCCCGATCCCGCCGGCGCCTGTGATGCCGACGACGATGACATTTTCTCTCTGGTCGTCGGTGGTCAACGCCTCCACCAGCGCGTTCGCGTCCTGCTCGATCTTCTCCCCGACAAGATCGGCGTGGACGATCACCGAGCTCGTCTTACCGTTGCTGGTGGATGCCGGTTGCTGCCGGAGGGGGACGGACGAGGACGAAGCACTGACGAAGCGAAACATGGAGCTCCGACGGCGGACGCTCTCCAGCCTCCGGTTCAGCTCCTTGATTTGCGCCGCCATGTCGTGCGCGAGCACCGGGTCCCGGAAGCACGTGAAGAGGGGCACGCAGCAGCCGACGCCAGGGAACGAGCGCTTGGGCGCGTCGCCGCCGCAGGCCTCCATCCGCCGCTGGTCGAGGACGTCGTCGGCGTCGTACATGACGTCCTTGAGCTCCCGGACCCAGGCGTCGACGGCCGTGTCGGTGATGCGCTTCATCTCGGCATCGCCGAGAACATTGACGAGGTCCTCCAGTGTGACCTCGAGCCTTTCCATCTCCCCGGGCACGCCGAGAAGCATGTCAAGCCTCTCCTTCACGGCGTCAGCGACCATTCGCCCCAGCATGGGCACGAACGCATCTAGGATCATAGCCATGGGTTAATCGAGAGAGCTTAGCTCACGGCACAGGGCCAGCAAGATTGAAAGTGTGTATGCTTTGAGAGGTCAACGGCGGCACAATAAGGGTCACTTGCTCTATTCTAGTAGCTCTTGCAAGTGAACAGCTGGCACCTCGAAGAAACTCCATGGTTTTGTCCTTTTGTGGTTATCCTTTGACTAATCTTCTTTGAATCTTCTCGAGCGCCTTGTCCAACGAAGGATCGAAGAAGCTCGCGCGGAGGACAACTTTTGCACGAACCAGCTGTTCTCCAGCAACGGCTGCTCACTCGTGTTGTCGCTGGTGCAGGAGCTGTCATAGCTCACGGCGCCTCGGTGGGAGAACTCGACGGCGAAGACAAGATCACGGTGAGCACGCGCACCCCGACGACCCGACACCCACGCCTCGTGAGGCTGTTTGACGTCTCGCAAGGTTTACCCATAAAGTGCAGTACAAGAGAAAATCATCATTGATCACCAGTTCGCCAAGGCAGAAGGCGGTAACAAGGCGCCCCCTGCCAATCAAGATTAGGCGAATTGCTGCTTGCCGCACGTATCGACCTCAAAGCGGAGCAAGATACTACTCATGAAGAGGATGGACATCGCGCCACCGGCGGCAGCAGTTTCTTCCGCGTCCAAAGAAGCATACGACGCCATTTTCGCAGGGAACTAGACGTCGAGTCAAGTTGAAGCTCTGGACGAGTTATTCCCAGCGACCAACACCAAGGCAGGTAGAAAACTCTTCTCGGACACTGGAGAAGGATCGCGCAACCAGCAGCGGAGGCGTCCAGCTTCGTAGGATGTAGCGCTGCTCTTAGCTCGGTTGTTGACCTTTATGTAATATCAAAGCTTGGAGTTGTTTGCTATGACGGTCCAGCCTATGGCTATAAGACCTCTGAGGGCGCTCGTCAGAAACGCGTGGTTTGTATGATTAAACTCTTTTTCTTAGTTACAATGATACGTAAATATTTTACGTATTCGAGAAAAAGAATTTAAAAAAAAAGACAACTTCTGCACGCTGGATCATTTAGCGCTGAATGTTTGTCTTATACTGTGCAAACAAAGAAAATCGGGAATTGGCACGGTAATATGAAGTGTTGTTTTTTAGATAATTAAGTGTCTTTCTTTAATGTCGATTTACCTTATTATATGGTTAATGGGCTACAGGAGTGATTCGCATCCGCGGGGTACGGTGTGGCGTACATGTCTGGTGAATGACTAGGGAGTGTTAGTAAGGATTTGACACAGCTAGCTCTACTGGTAGCGGCAACTTCTTGTTAGTCCTTGTGGCTTAAACTAAACAAGTAAACATGAATGACATGATTTTGGGTAGGAAAAAAGCGCTTCTACAGCTTTGCAGATTGTCTACCTTATTATCCGATATATTCGTTCATAGCTTGTTTTTTTAGAAATCAGATACATGTGTGTTGATTACTATGGCGTTTCGACTATTGGAACAAGTGACTATTTTTTTCTTATCCAAACACATGGATGGTAAATCTAATTTGCGGACTGATTTTTAGTGGTGCGTTTGTCTTAAGCACCAAACCTTTTTTAGTCTTTTAGGCTGCGCGTACCTAGTTGTGTAGAGGCCAGACGCGATCTCAAGATAGTTTTATCAACTTAATGTAGTTGCGTTGATATCAACCAAAACTTCCTTTATTGAAAAAAAGAATTCCGACTCCTAGTGACCTTGTGGGGCCACTTTAGGCTTGCGCCCGTTGACACTAGATAAGGCAGAGGGGTAAATCTATAAGCGCACATATGTCAACGTAGGCTCATGAGAGCATACCAGAGTATCAATTTTCAAGAAGAACGAGAAGCGTATAAATTAAGAGTGAAGTTCGCTCTATGATAGCAAAAAAGGTGAATATTACTTTGAAGAACTGAAGATTCAAGTTCTTGGGATTCACTTAGGGACATCAGGCCAGTTTAACGGTGAAAGGGATGAGAAAAGTGTTAAACTATACCGACAGATAGTCCTACATGTTTCATAACCCGTCCGAACATGGTGAATTACATCAGCCGGATAGGGCTACCACCATGTATCAGTTACCACAAGTCATCCGTGGAGCAGGAGGAAATCCCAAGAGGCAGTTTTGTGAAGCCTATGATAGAAATGGCAAATAACCAAATTTCTTATTCTCTAGGAATTAATCAATCTTAAATTCGACAAAAAATAAGATGGAGGGATTATCTTTGTAACAAGTACAAAGGTACTCACCTATTTGGATGAAATTGAATGAAGATTACAAATTTATCTCAACATTATAGGTGAATAGGGAGTACATACCATTCATCATTGGGCGAGGAGGCACAAAGTGCATGCTTTAGTACATGATCAAAGTACAATACTAACATTGTGAGGTCTTTCCTAACCCTTAACTATTACATTAACAATCCCAGACGATATATTTTGCGGGTTTCATAAGTTTCATTTAATTTAGTTTAGTTCGTTACTAGACACCATTCCCAAAAAAAAAACTTTTATTTATGAAGTCGATTAGCCGAAGTTATACTAAAAGCTTATAAATATTAGTATTTTATTTACATTTAATTAATTTTAAGATTTATTGATTTCTTAAAGTATGAGATGTGCATTTATTTTAGGTCAGAGTGTATAAAAAGTTACGATGGTTTTGAGAGTGAAGCTGCTAATAAAATAGAGGAAAGCTAAGAAATGGAGACAAAGCCAAATGCCCAACACTCCATCATCGGTACCCATGGTCCCAAAATACCTGACCTTATAAGATTTAAATTTTGTATTAAAATACTTCCCAATGCACCTTTTCCCCGTATAATACACTTTTTTTTCAAATATTCCTTCAGTCCCAAAATAAATGCATAATCGCTTCTTGAGAAGTAAACTTTTAAGTTTAAATAAAAATATAGAAAATCTTATCAATATCTGTATATTCAAATAAATTTATTATAAAAGTATATTTTATACTTAATCTAATGAAATTTATTATACATCATAAATATTAGTTTATTTATATATGTATCTATCGTCAAACTTTAAAAAGAATTACTCCTTGAGACATAAGATGTGCGTCTATTTTAGCATGGAAAAATATATATGTCTGTCTCTATTTGTCCATATCTCTTCTTGTTTACTTCTTACCTCTTAGAGCATCTCCAAGAGACTCTCCATATTCTTTCTAAATATTAGGAATAGAGATTTTGGTGAAAAACTATCCTCCAACAGCTTCTCTAAATAGTCATCTAAATATAGCAATTTTCTATTCCGGATTTTTCGTTAGCCAAATATAGAAAACGAGAATGACATTCTCTCTAGAGTGTGTATGGGATATAGAAAAATTATTGGAGCGTCAAAAGATATAGAAAACGATTTTTATGCAAATAGTCCTCTAAATAATAATTTAGAAAGTGGGATTTAGAAATGCTGCTCTTACTAGTAAATACCAGTAATAGAAAAACATAATACCACGATAATCATTAATGTACGTCTGCATCTAGCAAAGCACATCAGCAGGGTTCTCTGGCAGCAGCTTAACCGAAAACTTCTGTGAACCAGCACTCTCACCATGCGTTTTAGCATTTGGAAGGGCCATTTCCTATCAGCCGATAGGTCCCGCTCCCTCCAACGACACCGCCACCACTATTCCACGGCCACGGCTGCTCCTACCAAATCTCTCAACTGGGTCATAGTATGATAGAGAGGCTGTTTACACTAAAATTTGGAAGAAGAATCACAGAGGCTCGAAAGCACCCAAGATTATATCAGCAGGGAATCAATTGCGTGCAGATCGGAATCAGCTGATTCAAATGCAGCACTGGAATCGGCTTTCTTCAGGCAGCGCCGGCAGATAATGACAAAGGCTACGATCGACGCCAAGACGAAACATGATGGACTCTACAAAAGGGGAAAGATTAGAGTCCAAGTTATCTTAAATTGGGAATGTTTTCTCTAGGGTCAAAAATTGTGGTGAGTCGTGCTTAGACAGGAGTCATGCGCAGGTCCCAGGTATAAATATCAAAGTCCGGCTATTGTAAAGGACACACAATCAATCAAATACAAGTTATTTACTTTTTTTTTTTGCTCCGGCCACCCTTAGAAGTAGGAGTAGAGTAGATCTCGACGAGTTCTTCAACAAGTATGGCTACATCGATCCGGTCGACCTCCACTGCTTGTCTGTAAGTACCGTCATGGCTTATATCTCTGTTCGTACGGCTGCATCGATCCGGTTGACCTCCACTGTGACTCTGGTATGAGTTAGTTATCGACTCTTGTCTAGTTTAAGTATAGCTGCATCGATCCGGTCGACCTCCACTGCTCGAACTAAATTAAGGTCAAGTTATCGGCTCTATCTAAGGGTGGCGTTCCTTCGGATAGATTCATTAAGTTATTGATATTGCTTATTGCTTCCATTGTTTATTTAATTACAGCAATATCACTTCGCCTAATTGGAATTAATCTAGATCGACCTTACATCTTTGTTAACACATCGTTTGTTAATCTAAACCGATTTAATCAACACTTTAAACGATGAGTTATATTTTATCGGCTGTTTTATGTCAATCTTGATCGTGCATAGCGTGCGGTTAAGGCGTGTTTAATCTTGAGTATATCTATTGGCTAGCAAAAACTGTTCCATGGCTCGTTATCACGGCCTGTGTGATTCTGCCTCACACCCCACTGTTAGCACCATGGAGTGGGGACCGTTATTTGGTAGATCTGTTCCTGAGAGGGCACGACCTTAACTATGCGTTATGCATAAATCGGCTGTTTTAGCCGATATCGAGAGCTTTCACGAACGGTTCACATCACGAGATCGTTGAAATAGTGATAGGTTGAAAGATGTGTTAGCCCCATTATCTTATTATTGTATTACGGCATGCATGATTTTGCCTCATGCCCCACTGATATTAGTAATAAGTTAGGGTCGTCGAGTCTATTGTTGTTTCTACGGTCTGCATGATTCTGCCTCATGCCCCACTGGTCATAGCGATAGATGAGATTTAATATGTTTATTAAATTTATCTATATTAAATGGTTGAATGATGATGAATTGTTTCTTTCATAAAAGGGGTTCGGTTACTTGCAGTCATTGGCTTACCATGAACTAATTACTGTTGATATGTTTTTGCCAGTGACCAGTATTTGTTTAAACAATGATATTCATAATGATAACCGATTCTTCTTACACAACCCCATGAGCTTTAACTGGTTTATTCTTACTAATATGCTGGAATCGGCTATTTAGTCGATCTCCTTTCATATCGGCTCTCAATGCCGCACATTCAGAACTGTCTGACAACACCGGCATGTTCCGCCCTTAATTACTGATAAGCTTTCTCTCCTTGTCAATTATAGGGTCAAATTGATCGGCATGTCTCGGGAGGAGTGCATAGGATCGACCACCCTTGCGCTTAAGCTAGGCGGATCTCCAACTCTATCAAGCGGACCCTTCCGGCTTGCTACGTGTGTCCTCGGCATGGGACAAAATTCCGTATCGACACGCGTTTCTGGCACGCTCGGTGGGACCCCACAATCGTCATGGCGGTTCACAACAACAACGACATCCTTACGTTGCATTATGAAGATCTACCTGATGGGGATAAGGGTATCATCAGTAAAGCTACAGAAGAGTTTCAGAACAAGTGTTTGTTGTCCTATACCAAAACACGTGACAACACAATTGTTCAGAAATTTCCACTATCAAGAGTTCTATTACACAGGTAGACGGATACAACTAAAGATGAAGACAGGCGTTTCTTTAAGAAAAATATAGACAAATCTGTTCGTGATGCCATATCATGCCATAACGAAGCTTTCTTGGATATATTTCACAACACTATGAGAGAGGTGATTCATGGGTTTCCAGTTAGTCAAGTTGGACCGGCTTGTTACAACATTCCAGATCCGTCGACCCAAGAGACTAATCAAGTCGGTACTGGCCATCAAGAAGTAGCACCAGCTGGTAATGGTGATGTCTAGGCAGTTTAGGTTCATCTGAACAAGCTCAAGGAACTACTACGAATCGGATACAGCATAATCCTGGACCACCAATATAGCATGTGCAACAGCCGGCGGGGCAAGGTCAGAACCAGGTGATCAATTTTGGCACATTAGGCCACATACCGTCATCGGCTCAAAAAATAGCACCATCAATGCAAAGGATCTGTAGAGATATAGATCCTTATGTCTATAATCAGAGACTTCAAGCAGCAAGCCAGCAAAGGACCCAGCAGATCAAGATTCTACAAGGGTATCACTATGGCACAGATTATAACACCCTTCACATGATGCCAAATCCAGAATATTAAGGCACGCAGGATTTTAATCCACAGATGGGTCAGCAGATGTAGAGGAATCCAAATCCGTAAGCTGATGAATTATTGCTGAGGGTGACCGAGATGATGAAAAATCAGTTCGGTCTGAAGCCAAAAGAGCTGACCTTTTTGTACAAACGCTCATATCTAGAATGGTATGATTTGGTCGCTCTTCCCATAAATTACAGGCTCCCAGAATTCACTAAGTTCACTGGCCAAGACAGTACAAGCACGATAGAACATATCAGTCGGTATCTTACATAATTGGGCGAAGCATCAGTTGAGGATGCCCATCGAGTTCGTTTCTTCTCCTTGTCCTTATCACGGCCAGCCTCCACTTGGTTTTCATCACTACCAGTCAATTCCATTGCCAATTGAGTTGACCTAGAGAAGAAGTTTCATATATATTTTTACACTGGGACTGGAGAAAAGAAGATTACCGATCTGATAACTATAAGACAAAAGACTAATGAATCGGACACTGAATTTCTTCAGAGGTTCTGAGAAACCAGGAACTTGTGCTTCTCCTTAAACTTGGCTGACAATTAACTAGTTGCTTTAGCTGTCCAAGGAATGCTGCCAATGTGGAAAGAAAAACTGTTGGGACAAGAATTTGATAATTTGGGATAATTGGCTCAATGAATGGCAGCACTCAATAGCCAATTCCAGAGTATGCGCAGAGATACCCAATTTTAGAAAAGTACCACAATAGCTGAAACTTATGATCCATACTCAGCCGATGATGGCTATGAAGATGAAGAAGAAGAGGTTGCTACGGCTGAATGGAATTGGGGCAAGAAGACAGTAATGGTGCCAAATCCTTGGGGAAGAGAAGTCAAAGAGAGCTATGACTTTGATGTCACCAAATCAGATAAGTTCTTCGATTTCTTGCTTGAGAAAGGGTAGATCAAGTTGCTCGATGGTCATGTCATATTGCCCCCTGATCAGTTAAAGAATAAGAAGTTCTGCAAGTTCCATAATGCTACTTCTCATTCCACCAATGAATGCAAAACTTTCTGGCAGCATATACATAGGGCTATTCAACAGGGGAGGCTCAAATTTGATACGCCTCGAAAAATGAAAGTTGATGATAATCCTTTCTCAGAAGATCAAAACATGGTTGATGCTGGGCTACTCAAAGGAAAGACTAAGGTCCTAACATCAACCAAATCAAAAAAAGCTAGAACAGTCGATCCCAAGATGCAAATATCAGCTGACGAGTATAGAGAGATTAGAAGACGTCATACCGAGCAAAAGAGCCGATACGAGCAGGGGGAGACGTCAAAAGCAGGGACGACAAAGCCACAAGTTACATCTTAGATTCTGTTGAATAAGTGGTAGTGGCAGAAAGAAAATGATTATCAGCGTTGGTTAAAGGATCAAGCATGTTAGCATCTACTGAAAGAAGAGAGATATAAAAGGAAACAAGCTGAATTACATTGGAATTGTCCTTTCTTTAGATATTGCTGGAATGAAGGTTTGAAGTTGCCTACCAGATATGACTATCTAGAATGCAGCAATCAGTATTAGGAGTTTAGGCAATCTCAAACCAACCGCTGGTCTATCCATACTCAAGATGCATATCATCATAATAACATGGATCGGCATTTAAAAAATGGAAGTATTCATAATCGGCTGGGAAAAAGAGTTGTTGACTAGGACTGGGCTGATTATGAAGAGGAAGACAATGAAAGAAAATATGTTTGGCAGGAAGGCCAATGATGTCCAGAAGGTTTAACAAGAAGTCAGAAGAGAAGGGTGCAACGCCTAAGGAATAAAGAGATGGAACGGGCTCAGGCATCCGGTAAACCTCAAGTATGGCGTACCAAGCAAACAGCCGATAGAAAGCGACCATCGCTAATATCCAAATGAATTTTCTGTTGCCATCAGAATTCAGAGCTCCAGCAGATCATGAGAAGATAGTTGCCAAGTTAATGGTTGTACAACAAGCAATATTTGACAAACAAGTCAAGCATTGGCACTTAAAAGCTTTATATATGAAAGGTCTTGTTGATGGGAAGCCGATGAACAAGATGTTAGTGGACGAAGGTGCTTCTGTCAATCTTATGCCTTACACCACTTTTTGTAAGCTTAGCAAAGGACCAAGAGATGTGATGGAGACTGACATGATGCTTAAGGACTTCAGAGGTAATACGTCTAAGATCCAGGAGGCAATAAACGTCGAACTAACAATCCAAAGCAAGACTCTGCTCACCACATTCTTCGTCATCGATGGAAAAGGGTCGTACAATTTGCTCCTCGGTCGTGATTGGATTCATGCAAACTATTGTATACCATCGACCATGCATTAGTGTTTGATTCAATGGTATGAAGATGATGTCAAACTAGTTCGCGCTGACGAGTCCGTGAGCATCACAACAGCCGATCCAGTCTTTTGGGAACTAGGAGACTTTGAATGTTTTTCTGACAAGTCATGGAAAGGATGCTTCATTAAGATCAGCAATGAAAGCCAACAGCCAATGCAAGCGATCGGCTCTAAGAGTTTGTTTTATTAAAAAGTCACGGCTTCACATCAGCCATTGGATTAAGGAAAAATAAGCATTGAGTCCTAGAGATGGGTTTAGGCCGACATATGTGGATGCTGAGTCAAATTGTAAGTGCAATTCAAAGTTAATGGATTTCTTAAAGAAGTTCTGTTTCGCTTAATAGGATACTTGACCTGGGTTGATCAATCATCTAACCTTTGGTATGAAAAGTTTTGCGGGATATTATCCTAACATCTTATCAACATTCGATAGCCGATTCATTCTCGGCTCTAATAGCCGGTACCAGGAGGGTATCGCCTCTAGTTCAAAAAATGAAAATCTTCAAAGACAATAAAAGCCGATACGATATGTATCGCCTTTAGAGCAAAAGCAAAAAGCAAAAACAATCATACACAAGGGCATTGCACTGAGGCACATTCATGAAAGAGGAGTCTTTGTTCATTGGTTCCCCCTAAGTACAATCTAGTCAAAGACTTTGTTCACCACATCCTGAGTGGATGTGATGTCCATGATGGCCTTTGCCGCTACGGTGAATTCTTCTATCAAATCTTCATGTCCCTCAGGGCCATCGCTAATCGAGAAGCCAACCTCCATGGCGTGGAGGTCATGCCTGGTTTGGACCTGTGCCACAGTTAGCGCCACCGACGCACCATGACGAACACCATGGAAGGCAATCTCTTGGACACGGGCCGGGATGTCTTGGAGACAAGCGTCAATGAGAGAACCCCTAGCATTGACGGTGTCCGCGGCCGCGTTCGCCACCAATTGGAGAGACTCCAATTGCACTATTTGAGCTGGCGATTATAGAAGAATATCAAGACAAAGGCAATGGAAACCAGAATAGAAACGTCCATGGAACTCATCTTACCTGCTACCATGGCGTCAGACTCAGCTAGCCACGCTCAAACGGCGCTGGCCTCCTCCTTGGCCACATTAAGGGCCGCTTGGAAGACCCCTAGACAAATCTCAAGCTAGCCATTGTTCTGGATCGCCTCAAAATAGTGGTCCTCGGCCGCCCTCCATTCTTAGAAAAAGCATCAGGCATCGTCGCTGTTATATGAGTTGGAAGAACCCGATGATGAAGCCAACACGGAAGATGCAACATCCACGTGTTTGTAGGTCCTAGGGAAAGGATGAAGGCTGTCATTCACAACAGACCTATAGGCGAGTTAGAATAGGTCATCATCATGAACAGAGGTTGCCAATCTCACCTCATGCATCGAAGACGCTAGTTCATCGGCATGTCTTCTTCTGGGATCTCCTCCACCACGTGCTTGCCTTAGTTATCCTCGCTGGCCATGAGAGATGATTGGATCTATAGAAGGAAGGAAGAAAACTGCTATAGAGTTTTGGTAGGCGGAAGAGAGTGAAGGAACAGTTACGAATGGAGATGTGTTTGAGGTCGAAGCCCTCGTCTGGTATTTAAAGACATGAAGCGAAGAGGTGGACGCCTCGAGATGCGCAAAGGGCAACCATAGTTAATAGAATGTGAAACACCACTTTACTAATGCCGAAGAGAATACGACGTCGGATGACTAAGGATCGAAGATCAAAGATCGAAGGGTTCTCTTAATGAAGGTCGTGTTTTCAGACCTAGATAGGATTAAAGCCAAGAGTCTGGAATCGGCTATTTTTAAAATAAGCTCTTTAGCCAAAACAAAGGTGATCAATCGACTGTGACAGTCCTTTAGCCTCATGCCTGTTCGAGTTCCCCTTGGCTAACATAATTTCACGATCAAAAGACTCCCCTAAAGCCTGTGCCACCTTTAGGACCTGGTCTTAAAAAATGGAGAAGGGAGACAAGACTCTGGAGAGGGCTGGAGATGAAGTACCCTTGATGGCCAAAGAGGAAAAGAGCTGATAGAGTCGCCTTATGAACTCGTATAGCTATAATACAGTCCCTTCTTGGGAAGTTCAAACTGGATCGAGGCGTGTTATGTTGTAGAGCGATTTATCAGTCGAAGTCTACAAGAATGTGGTGATGAATGACTGAGAAGACTTGAGTTGCCTTCGGCTATGTGCTCTTGAAAAGACATCGAAGCCCATGAACCAAGGATTGCAGAACATTATAGTTAAAAGGTCAAGAATGAGCAATTCTCTAGGAGAGATTTGGTCTAGAAAGTAAAATTATTGATCGGGTCAAAGGACAACAAATCTGACAAAGTGGTCACCTAATTGGGAAGGACCTTATTAGATCAAGCATTGTGCGCCTAGTAATACTTATGTTCTAGAAACATTGAGAAGAGAAGAAGAATTCGGCAGAGCAATCAAATGGGGGATATTTGAAGGAATATTACCCTAACGTTTGGATTAATACTTGAAACCAATTTGCTCGGTTAGCCGATACCAGAAGAGTATCGCTTCTGGTGCGAAGATAAACCCAGAGGGGTAAAAGCTGGTACAATGTGTATCATCCGCAGGAGCAAAGCAAATATGGACAAAGTGATGCATATAGTATGAAGTACAAAACAAAAGGAAAAATCACTTAAGACAGAGGAATTGTTTGCTAATATCACCTATTACAAACTACGGGCTAGAAAACACTTTGGCTACTATATCATTGGCCTAAGAGATAAAGGCTACGGAGTTAGTAGCACTGAAGAAATCCTCAATCAGGCATTCATAATCCTCAGGGTGCGCCGTGGTTGGAAAACCATGGGGAAGGAATCGAAGCTCATGGCTAGAATGGACTTGCGCAGAAGCCAACGCCATGGCGGCACCATGACGAATGCCATGCAAAGCAACCTCGTTGACACGGTTCAGGATGTCGTGTAGGCGAACCACCAGAATGGCACCTCTAGCGTTGATGAATCCCACTACATGCTCCGTAGCCAATTGGAGGCTCTCCAGTTGGGCAGATAGATCTAAAAAGATTCAAAGGGGAGATGATCAGAGTCTTGAAGATGAAATTGAAAAGAAGCAAAGGTTATGACAGATATCTCACCCATGATTCTAGCTTTGGCCTTAGCCAACCTATCCTCCACTGAATCGACCTCAGGAGGTGATCGACATCAAACCATGGCCCGGGCCAATTCTGCGAGGGAGAGACATGCAGCGAGACTCTAGCCATGCTGATCAATGGAGGCAAGTAGATCATCATTGTCAATCTGCCTTCTTTGATAAAAAGGGAGCTGGTAATGAGCTATTAATGAAGAGGACCCTAAAGGCCGAACAGAGTCGGTATTATTCCCTGAGGCAGTGGGGGCATCATGAGCTATACCCTCATATTGAGGAAGGCACTGACACGATGATGTAGGTCCATTAAGGGCCTCCTCAGCAAACCTCTTGTTGTTCTCCATGATCTCAAACCTACGGAAAAGCAGGAACTATACCAAGGACGTAGAAGGTTTGAGACGAAGCAAGTTATTTTTTGATCCCCAGCCGTGGCCCGTATATATAGCCCGGGAAGGTGAGGAGATAGATTTTGCTAGGGGTGTGAAATTGAAATCAGATGCGAAAACGGATCGATACTCTGGAAATTCAGAGGACAGATAACGAGGAGACAATAGATTCGGGCTTATTGCTTCCCTAAGTTTCAGAATATCGTGGGATGGATACAAAAGGATTACATTGACCAGCCATCAATCGACCAAGGTTTCTTTGGATTAAAAGGAGTTCGAATCCCCATAGGGCCGAGAGTCATCATAAACCAAGTCACATTGGCCCGTTAATAAATTGTGACAGGGAAGGAAAAGGCCGCCTATCTAACAAATGCCCAGCTAATTTCTCGAAGCCGCTGGAAAGAAGCTTGTGGCTTTCCCGATGGCCATTTAATTGAGCAAACAAGGGAGAAAGTGTCCACGCATTTTAGCCCCTGCAAATACTAGAATAGCTCTGCGAGCATGGAGAGAAGACCCATGCGATATCACATGGATTCTTCTAACCGCAGTAGTTGATTCTCTTGCTCGACAAGGTGCTAATATGGGAGACACAATCATCCTATGCACAAGAATTCTTCTAGCCGCTCGAGATCTTTATAGCAAAAGGATAGACCATGGGGGGTCCAGCAGAGTTGGGAGCACTCGAGGAGGCAGGTAGAAGAGGAACATGGCTGAATTGTTGAGTTGCTCTCACCAGGGTCGGATAGACATTTTATAGCCGACCTAGAAGAATGAGTTCAAGTGCCCGTGAAGCAATGATGCTCTCGTAAAAGTTTTTGAAGCATGGGCTCATGAGATGGCATAGATGGTGACAAACAGTAGACCCTAGATCAAGATTCTTTACCCGTGACCGCGGACCTATCGGGGGCACGAACGTGATAATTTTGGAATAAAATTTCTTTTATCCCTAAATTGGGGGGCATGTGTTTACACCAAAATTTAGAAGAAGAATCACAGGGACTTGAAAGCTCCCAAGATCATGTCAGTAGGGAATCAATTGCATGCAGATCAGGATCAGCTGATTCGAATGCAGCACTAGAATCGACTTTCTTCAGGCAGTGCCAGTAGATAATGACAAAGGCTATGATCGGCGCCAGGACAAAACATGATGGACTCTACAAAAGGGGAAAGATTAGAGTCCAAGTTATCTTAAATTAGGAATGTTTTCTCTAGGGTCAAAAATTGTGGTGAGTCATGCTTAGATAGGAGTCATGGGCAGGTCCCAGGTATAAATATCAAAGCCTGGCTATTGTAAAGGACACACAATCAATCAAATACAAGTTATTTACTTTTTTCGGCTCTGGCCACCCCTTAGGAGTAGGAGTAGAGTAGATCTCAGTGAGTTCTTCAGCAAGTACGGCTACATCTATCCGGTCGACCTTCACTACTTGTCTACAAGTATCATCATGGCTTATACCTCTGTTCGTATGGTTGCATCGATTCGGTCGACCTCCACTACGACTCTGGTATGAGTTAGTTACCGACTCTTGTCTAGTTCAAGTACGGCTACATCGATCCGGTCGACCTCCACTACTCGAACTAGATTAAGGTCAAGTTATCGGCTCTATCTAAGGGTGGCGTTCCTTTGGATAGATTCATTAAGTTACCGATATTGCTTATTGCTTCCATTGTTTATTTAATTACAGCAATATCACTTCGCTCGATTTTGATTGATCTAGATCGGCCTTACATCTTTGTTAACACATCGTTTGTTAATCTAAACCGATTTAATCTGCACTTTAAACGATGAGCTATGTTTTATCGGTTGTTTTATGTCAATCTTGGTCGTGCATAGCGTGCGGTTAAGGCTTGTTTGATCTTGAGTAGATCTATTGGCTAGCGAAAACTGTTCCATGGCCCGTTATCACGGCTTATGTGATTCTGCCTCACACTCCACTATTAGCACCGTGGATTGGGGATCGTTATTTGGTATATCTATTCCTGAGAGGGCATGACCCTAACTATGCGTTATGCCTGAATCGACTATTTTAGCCGATATCGAGAGCTTTCATGAACGGTTCGCATCACGAGATCATTAAAGTAGTGATAGGTTGAAAGATGTGTTAGCCCCATGATCTTATTATTGTATTACGGCCTACATGATTCTGTCTCATGCCCCACTAATATTAGTAATAAGTTAGGGTCGTCGAGTCTATTGTTGTTTCTACAGCCTATATGATTCTGCCTCATGCCCCACTGGTCATAGCGATAGATGAGATCTAATATATTTATTAGATTTATCTCTATTAAATGGTTGAATGATGATGAATTGTTTCTTTCATAAAAAGGGGTTCGGTTACTTGCAGTCATTGGCTTAGCATAAACTAATTACTGTTGATATCTTTTTGCCAGTGACTAGTATTTGTTTAAACAATGATATTCATAATGATAACCGATTCTTCTTACACAACCTCATGAGCTTTAACCAATTTATTCTTATGAATATGCTGGAATAGGCTATTTAGTCGATCTACTTTCATATCGGCTCTCGGAGCCGCACATTCAGGACTATCTGGCAACACCGGCATGTTCCGCCCTTAATTACTGATAAGCTTTCTCTCATTGTCAATTGTCAAATTAACTGGTACATCTCGAGAGGAGTGTGCAGGATCGACCACCCTTGTGCTAAAGCTAGGCAGATCTCTAGCTCCATCGAGTGGACCCTTTCGGCTTGCTACGTGTGTCCTTGGCACGGGACGAAATTCTATGTCGATAGAGGCTAAGGAATTTAGATCGAGCAGCAGGACACGGAGAAGGATTTTGCTTAGGGATTTCAAATCAGTGATTCGGGATATGGAGACTCACCTTTGAACTACGTCATCGCCGTCACTGTTGTGTGTCGCGCCTCAGTCCCGCCATAGTTGATTCCGGCTCGGGCAACTACCCTACACGGGCACACCGACGCTAGGCCATACCATACTTCTGCCTAGCCGTTGCCGATAGCCTGCATCGCGGTCTCCCACCATGCCATGGCCTCGTTGGTGCCACCACCCTGTGGCCTCCTCGCCAGCTTTCGTGCGACGGTCGGCGGCGGCGCGACGAGCTGGGGGTGAGGGCAATTATTTGGAGCGGTGGATGTAGACGGCGGTGGCCGATCGCGTGTGGACTATGGAGCAAGGATGAGGGTGCCCGCACGATGGCGGTGACGGCCGTGCAAGATCGGTGGTGTCCCGAAACAGCTAGGCGGCCAAATCACGGGAGGGAGGTTTCCTTTGTTTTTGGGGATATTTGGATTCTTACCATTATAATTTCTCAAGTTTTGAAGCACGACATTACTATTCTTCTTATTGGAAACTTGCCATTACAACTCTTGATACAACACATCCATGCCCTGATCTACGTCTCCCATGAAGCTAGGCCCACTAGCAGGTGGCGTATTCTCGCATAGGACCGTATCGCCCCTGTTCAATTGGATAAGGCAGAGCAGCTGGCGTCCATTCTTCTCCCTTCAACCCTCCGACCAAACCCTAACCCCAGCTCTTTCCACGGTGAACCAGGCGTGAGTGGTGGTGGCGATTGGAGGTGGTGGCGACAGAGACAAACCCTAACCTCACGTCTACTGGAGGTGATGGAGGCACCCTGATGGTGGGGAGCTCATGCTTAGCACCTCCATGCGCGTCCACTACTTCGTCGGCGATGGAGGACAGTGGTAGCAGGTACCCTTTCTGCATCCTTCATCTCCGTGTGGTCAACACAGTTGGTGATTAGTTGCTATTTTGATGATTTGTGCATGTATACACTTTGATTTAGGGATGAATTTACCACTTCTTAGGGCTGGGATGTTTGTGCTAGAGGTTAAAGTCAAAGCTTTTGCTTTTAAAGACTAGACTGGTAGGAAATCATACACAAAGGCCGAGTGTTTAAGTGGGATGTGGAGTATGGATCACTGACACTAGACTTGTTGTTGAAACATCTGGCAACTAAAATGAATCTGCGCACTAACCAGACACCCACTGTTTGGTTCTTTGACAAAAGATTGAATGAGGATGTCAGACTAGTTGATGAGATACAGATGGTTGATTTGTTTGAAATGCATAAGGAGGAGATGACATGCCAGGTTATAGTAGGTGTATTTGATAGTTCAATTTGTGTGGAACATGAGTTTGATGCACTGGAGCCTCTCTGTGTGGTTCTTCCTGATGATGTAGCAGAATTAGGCACTCATGATGCTAACATACCTTCAGGAGCATCATCCTAGGATATGGTACAGATGTCGCTTCTCTGAGGAAAGTAAATGTGATTATTTAACTAATAATGTCTCTGAGAGTTTCAATGCTCAGATCAAGGACTTCAAAGGACTGCATATCCATGAGTTAGTTGACAAGATAAGAGAGGTGATAATGGAGAAAATGTACATAAGGAAGAAGATTGCATAGAAATCGAGAGATGGGATCCTTCCTGGTGTCATGAAGGACTTGAACCTTATAAGAAAAAATCTAAAAGTTGTGAAGGTTAAAGTCAGTGATGATGAATTCGCAGAGGTAACACTGCTAGATGACTAGAATAACCATAAATGGCACACAACTGATCTTAAGAATCAGAAGTGTTCGTGCAAGGAATGGTAGGTAACTGGCAAGCCATGCAAGCATGCCTTGACTTGGATCTTGTCCAATAGAGGTATGTAGGTAGCTAACTTTGTGCATGATTATTACTCTGTTGCTAAGTTCAGAGCTGCCTATGAAGGTAGAGTAGAACCAATGCCAAACAGATCCCAATGGCCAGAAATTGATCTTGGGTACAAGGTTTTCCCACCATTACTAGGAAGAGCAGCAGGTCGGCCAAAGGTTGTGAGGCAAAAAGGGTGCCTAGAGAAAAGGGCCAACAAAAAGAAAGTTAGATGTAAAAGGTGTGGAGATTTTGGTCACTTCTCCAAGACTTACAAGCTTGAAATGGTTGGAGAGGATGGTGAGACTGCTAGCACAAATAAAATGTTAACATTAATTTCACTAATCTTCTATCATTTGTATTCTTTTCATTTATCATGGCATGTAACTGGAATATGTGTGTACACGGGAAGAGACCACAAGATGATACTGCTGGACGATCAAAGGTGAAGAAGAATAAAGCACCAAAGAAGAAGAAAACCCCTAAAAAGAAAAAAACACCACTGAAAAAGAAGTAAAAAAAGGATGTTGCTGCTCCTCCACCAAGGGTTGTGAGAAGCCTGATGGACCTCATCTCTGATGGACAGTGAGACTATGATGGTTGTGATGGCCTTTTTGTGATGGCCTTTGAACTTATTTTGTAGTCTCTGGTAATGTAATGCCTGTGATGGCTTATCGCCGGCTAGGTGATGGCCTGGAGGTTTATGTAGTGTTTCTGGATGTCTTTTAGTTACCTGAGATGGCCTATGCACTGGATCAGTACTTCTGTGATGACCTATGTAATGGTTTGTCAAACTTGTGAACTTGAACAAGCGGAAACTTGATGCTTTTTCTAAGTGCCTTTAATGGCTTGTGCTGCTTGCAAACTTAAACAAGTGAAGGGTCCTTGTGTGGTTTTGGTAATTGAGTGACAACCTAGGTGGACTAATTGTATTTATATGAGATACACAGGTGATTAGTCCATAGGTATATATGTGTGAACAACATATGCCATGAAGTTGAAAATGGCTTGGAGATATTGCAAAGCTCACACATGTGATGATGAAGGAGCTCATTGCACATGAGACATGACATTGAGTCATGTGATCAAGGTGGAGAAGATCAAGACAAGACTTGGCTTGATGGAATGGTTGTAAGCGTGAAGGGCAAGTCAGAGGCTTTGGAGCGATGGACCGCGTGGCGGTGAAGTTTGAGCAAGACTTGATGTCGATGGACGAAGGCAATGGTGAAAAGCAAGTGAAGTCAAGATCGATGAACCAATATGATCACGTGATAAGATGAAGTGGATCATATCATTGTTGATCATGTTGGTGTATGCGTTGCATCAACATTGGAGGAGATGGAATGGAATGCGCAAGGCAAAGGTATAACTTAGGGCATTTCATTTCACCAGTCATAGGTGTGTAGAGAAGTTGATGACCGGGTTTAGAATAGATGGTCGTACTATCAAGAGGGGCAAACTTGTTTGCATATCGGTCATCTAGTGCCACTCAAGTGATCTAACTTTGCATCATCGCTAGGATTGAGTGGCGTGGCAAGTTGAGTGGCTAATCCTTTGGAAAAATGATTGTGAAAATGCTAACACATATACACATGACGGTGTACACTTGGTGGTGTTGGCATATTTACAAAGGAGATGAAGTTGGAGGTGATGTGGATCAACTCGGTGATGAAACAGAGGCAAGAAGGGTTTGAAACTCCACCGGTGGAGTGTCCGCCTGTAGAGTGCAGATAGTTCGATGGTGCCACCGGCACCCTATATAGAAAAGATAGGGTCTCACAGAGTGGACCGGACACTGGTCATGTGGTGACCGGACGCTGGGGTCCTACGTCCGGTCAGTGGCGGCAGAGAGCGTGCAGGCGTCGATCTTTGACCGAACGCTAGTGCTAGAAGTGACCGGACGCTGGAAGGGTGCATTTGGTCAGGCTGACGTATGGTGATGTAGGCGATGCAGAGAAGTTGGAGAAGGACCGGACGCTGATGCTACGTCCGATCGTGACCGACCAAACGCATCCGGTCGCGACTGGTGCCTTATTGGAAACGACCGGACATTGGGGTTGCTGTGTCTAATCAGTTTGTGTAGCTGCATCCGATCATCACTTGACCATTGAGATCAAGTGACTGAGGTTGAATGGAGGCGACACGTGGCGAGCATCCGTTGACCGGACGCTGAGGTCCTACGTCTAGTCGATACGACCGGAGCGTCCGGTTGTCTTGAGTTTTGCCTAGTGAAGGGGTAACGACTAGTTTAGCCCATGGGACTATAAATAGAAGGTGGCCTCAGCCATGGCTAGAGTCGAGCACCTCAGGGGACTTTGTGTCCATGCTTGTGAGTGCTTGGGAGCCCTCCATCTCACATAAGCTTGATAGTGATCATTCGATTGTGTGAGAGAGCGATTCTAGTGTGATTGCTTCATGAGGTTGCATCAAGTGGCACTAGGTAATCAAGTTGCAAGCTGGTGGTGCTTATTACTCTTAGAGGTTGCCACCTCCTAGACAGCTTGGTGGTGGTCTCCATTGAAGCCCGCAAGAAGCTTGTGCGGTGCTCCGGATAAGTGCTTTGTGAGGGGCGTTGTGCTCACCCCATGGGAGCCACGAAGAGCAACTCTAGTTGAGTGTGTCATTGAGCTACCCTCACTTTTGGGGTAGGTTCTTGTGGTGCCCGACATATGGGCTTGGCGGGTAATGCCAATTAGCCACCGAACCACCAAGTGAGCGGTCGACACAACGGAGACTAGCATGTTGGCAAACACGTGAACCTCAGGAGAAAAATCACCGTATCAACCTTGTTCTTTCTATTGGTTTGCATCCTCGTTGCACAAGCTTATAATTACTTTTGCATACATTGTGCTTGTGTAGTTGCTCTTATAATTAGTTAGCTTGTGTAGCTTACTAGTTACCTTCTTGCTTGTGTAGCATAGAAGTAGCTCCCTTGCGTGGCTAATTTGGTTTGTGTGACCTTGTTAGTCACATTGCTTAGTTTGTGTAGCTAAGTAATTGCGCTCTCTAATTTGGCATTGGTTACCTTGTTATTGAGCATTGCTAGTAACCTTAGATAGCTTTGTGCTTTTGCTTACTAATTTATATAGGAGCTCCCTTGTTGCTTAAAGTACTAGTGGCATAGGTTTGTGTGACCTTGCTTCTAGAATTGGTTAGGCGAGCTCTAGCTAGCCCAGCACCTTTGTTGCTTAATTAGTATCTTTGGAAGGTGCTAGAGAACATAGATAGAGGGGTGTAGTCTTGGCCAGACCGATAGTTATAATTCCGCTCTTGTTTCGGTTAGCCAACGCGATTAATTTTAGAAAGGACTATTCACCCCCCTTTAGTCCGTCATCTCGACCCTTCAAGTGGTATCAGAGCTAGGTCTCTCATTTGTGGTCTTCACTGACCCAAGAGGATGGTGTCTATTGGGCTAGATGTTTGTGAGACACACATTTTTTATGGGACAAACTTTGCACTTTGGAAAAATCACATGCTTGATCATTTTCGTACAAAGGGACCTAAGTTTTAGGTGGATTATCACTAGTGGTCTCACTCATATCTTGGACCATAGAAATCTCACCAAAGCTCAAAGAGTTCTCTATAAACTTGATGCACATGCTTGTTGTTTTCTAATAGATGCATTGAGTTTTGATTTGATGAAACAAGTAAACTACACGGGAACCGCTCAGTGAGAAATGGGAGTCCATCAAGAACACCTTCGGTGATTCCTCCACATGGAATGATGGCAAATTCAAGAAGGAGGATGAGCCTAAGAAGGAGGCGCATGAGTGTGTCGAGCATGATCACAATTTGGTGATTGTGAAAGATTGCTCTACCTCATGGTCAAGTGATGATAATGATGATCGATTCACTACAAGTTCACTTGATAAGGTTGATGATGATGCCATAAGTGTTGTAAATGATAATGCTACCCCATGCACACTTGATGGTGATGTTGGTTCATGCTCAAGCCATGATGATGATGCTACTACAAGCTCTCCAACTACACCACATTGTCTCATATCACAAGGTGACACCAAGGTATCAAATGATAATGTGGTTGATCATGTTGATCCATATGATGAGCTTCTTAGTAGACTTGCTAGCATGACCATGTCTTTAGAAAATAAGAAAGCTAAAACATTAAAATTGGAAAATGAAAACTCATTTCTAAAGAACTCTTGTGAAGAACATAAGAAATTACTTGATGCTTTCAAATCTTCACATGATGAGCTAAAATTGAATCATGAGACACTACTTGCATCTCATGATGAATTATTAGAACAACATGCTTCTCTCATTAAAGTGTTAACAAAGAAACTTAAAAATAGTAAGAGCTCATCACATGAGTCAATTGATCAATCACATATTGTTGCTAACCCTTGTGATGTAGGCAAGAAGCATGTATCCACCTCTTGTGATAATTTATTAGCTATGCCATATTCTTCACATATAGATACTTGTTCTACTTCTATGTCTTATAAGACTAACCTTTTGAAGAAGAATAATGAGCTCAATGAACAAGTGAAGAAATTGAGCAACAAGTTAGAGAGGTGTTACAACTCTCAAGTCACCTTTGAGCATATATTGAAGACTCAAAGAAACTTTGGTGATAAGAGTGGAGTTGGCTTCAAGACTAACAAAGTCAATCATCAAGAAAGCCGCAATGACATAAGTGGCATTGGCTTCAACAAGAGCAAGATCAAGGGTAAAAGATAGGACAAGAGAAGATATGAAAGAGAGATAAAGAAGCAAGAACAAGAGAAGCTCTCTCATTTCATGTGCTTCAAGTGCCATGAAGTGGGACATCTTGCAAATGGTTGTCCCAATGAAGAAAAGCTCAAGTTAAAGAAAGAAGAAGAGAGGCTAAGGCATGTGAAGTGCTTCAAGTGCTGTACTTGGGGTCATCTTACCTTAATGTGCCCAACCAAGTAATTGGTGATGCAACAAGTGAAGACTCAGCCAAAGCCATAAGTTGAGCAAGAGAAGACACCCCGAAGAGCAAATCAAGATCAACCATGAAGATGGTGGTGATTTGATGATAAAGAAGAAGAAAACAAGAAGGGGTGGAAAGGCAAGGCATCTAATGCAAACTCAAGATGCCAAGATGATGAGCAAGAATGAAGATGAGAAGAAAGATTGTGCTCACATCAAGTGCTTCAAGTGTGGAAGTACAGGACACTTTGCCTCTAAGTGTCCTACCAAACTTGAGAAGAAGGATCAAGCAATCCATGAGAGGCAAGACAATGAGAAGCACCATATGAGCAAGGAAGAGAAAGCTCAATTAAAGAGAAAGTGCTACTCATGCCAGGGAAAGGGGACACATGGCACATTCATGTCCCCTAGGTAAAACTTCTAAGCCTATTTCAATTGATGATGATTCTATACTTAGGAAGGAATAATAATGATACCTCTATGGTTGCTATTGCAAAACATCCCGCTATTCATACTAAGGCTATGCCTAAGTATGTTGCTCCTAACTTGAGAGGACCCAAACTTGTTTGGGTACCATCAAAAAGTGGATGATAGATTATAGGTACCATCGGCATTGGAGACTTGATTCAATTGATTTCATATTGATCATCATATGTTGAGTCAAGATATGAAGTCTAGTGCGCATCCAAACCCAATGCCAAGTGAAAATTGAGTGAAGTCCAAGTGCTATCAACATACAAGTACTATAATTCAAGTTGTTCGTGATTCATTGGATATATTTGATGACTTGCAAATAATTGAGTTGAAGCTTACTAGTTGGATGATCATGAACTAACCAAGTTATATCTCATGTTGATCATTTCATTTGGGTGCATATGAGTTCATTGAATTGGATAAATATGCAATGTTGCTTGCTATAAGAGATGATTGAATGGATAATTGATTAGTAGTTCAAGTTTGGATTGATTTGTGTTGGATAAGTTCATAAGATGACATTTAGTAAGTGGATTGAATGGATTTATGTCTTGTGAAAGTATTCAAACAAGTTAGTTTCAAGTTTGATTCATATTTGAATGAAGTATAGCTCAAGTGATTGAAATCTGCCCTATATTGAAAATATGAGTGAGCTATTATCTTAGCCATGTTTGAGTAATCAAAACTTATTGAATTGGCATAAAAATTGGTATACATGCTCTAGACTTATGGTATAAGATGTTGTAAAATTTTCATGAGAATTGGATAAGAAATGCTTCAGTTTTGGAGTGGATCTTGTCAGCTATAGTGCAGCAGTTTTCAGAATATAGCAGTGGTGGAAGAATTGAAATCTGGTAGCAATTTAGAAGTCAAATGAATTTCAAATTTTTACAGCTGCTAGATAAATTAGTAATGCACACCTCCACCAAATTTCGTGGTATTTAGATTTGTACTTTGGGAAATATGCTTATTTCTTTGAAGGGTACAGAATCAGCCAGAAAAGTGATAAATATTGGATTGATCTAGAGTCACTTTGATTGAAAGGTCCTCAAGTTGGAAACATAGTTACAAGTGTTTGAGGTACCTAAGTTTGGTTTTGAGATGATCTAGAAGCATGACAAGCAAAGAGTACAAGGCTATTTGATTATGGAGTGTACTTTGCACACTTTTGGTACTCAAGATAAAGATCAAGATCAAACTCAAGTTGAAGATAAAGTTTAAGTTCTAGATATGATTAGAGATCATTTGATAGAAAGAAAAGGGCTTAAACAAGTAGAAAGAAAATGACTTAAAGAAGGAATCAAGGTTACTCATTAAGTTAAGTCCATCACTTAGATCAATCAATCAAGCTATTTCAAGTGAGTATCAAGAATGGTTCTTTGGAAAGAGGTCACTTCTCCCTAGTGTAGGGGCTTACCGCCTATGTGTAGGTAAACCAAGTGTGGTACTTAGGAAGGCTAACATGTAAGTGATGATTCGAGGGACATTTGAGATGCTTAGTTGAAGCAATCAAAAGGGTTGATCAAGAAAAGCAAGCAACACCCAAAAGAAAGCTAGTCATGATATTTCAAGTGGTATTCCAAATAGTTCTCTCATGCAAGCAAAGATCAAAAGATGAAGCAAGCCAACCACAACAAGAAAGTACACTTGATCATAAGTGGTATTCATTTCATATGAATGAAGAGTGGAATTCAAAATGGTGTCTATTGGTCTTCACCAAGCTTATAATTGAACTTCATATTGCTATTGGAGTATTAGAATCTATGTGACTATATTATACTCCAATATAGCAAAGGTATCATTATAATGTGCATGATCATTTCATCCCTTACTAGTATGCGGTTAGTGCATATAGTACATGCTTCATAGGATCATGCATAACAAATGAAATGTTTAAATTCATAGCCTACCACTATTGCTTGAATGATTACTTGATCTAATGGTTAGTATATGAATTTGTTCATGAGCTAGTGAACCCAATTGCTTGACTTAATTTGGATTGCTAATAAGTGACAAGTACAACATTAGCAAGATAACCCTTGCAAGAGGTGTGAAGAAGCTTGTCATTGGTTCAAACCGAACTTAAAAGTTTAGAAAATGATTGTGAAAATGCTAACACACATACACATGATGGTGTACACTTGGTGGTGTTGGCATATTTACAAAGAAGATGAAGTTGGAGTTGATGTGGATCAACTTGGTAATGAAACAGAGGCGAGAAGGGTTTGAAACTCTACCGGCGGAGTGTCCGCCCATATAGTGCGGACAGTCTGACTGGTGTCACCGGTGCCCTATATAGAAAAGATAGGGTCTCACAGAGTGAACCGGACTGCTGGTCATGTGGTGACCGGACACTGGAGTCCTACATCCGGTCAGTGGTGGCAGAAAGTGTGCAAGCGTCGGTCTTCGATCGAACGCTGGCGCTGGAAGTGACCGGACTGCTGGCAAGGGTGCATCCGGTCAGGCTGACATACGGTGACGTAGGCGACGTAGAGAAGTTGGAGAAGGACCAGACGCTGATGCTGCGTTCGATCGTGACCGACCGAACGCGTCCGGTCGTGACTGGTGCCTTACTGGAAATGATCGGACGCTAGGGTTGCTGCGTCTAGTCAGTTTGTGCAGCTGCATCCGGTCATCACTTGACCGTTGAGATCAAGTGACTGAGATTGAATGGAGGCAACACATGGCTGAGCATCTGTTGATCGGACGCTGAGGTCCTGTGTCCGGTCGATACGACCGGAGCGTTCGGTCGTCCCGAGTTTCACCTAGTGAAGGGGTAACGGCTATTTTAGCCCGTGGGGCTATAAATAGAAGGTGACCTCGGCCATGGCTAGAGTCGAGCACCTTGGGGGACTTTGTGTCCATGCTTGTGAGTGCTTGGGAGCCCTCCATCTCACATAAGCTTGATAGTGATCATTTGATTGTGTGAGAGAGCGATTCTAGTGCGATTGCTTCGTGAGGTTGCATCAAGTGGCACTAGATGATCGAGTTACAAGCCGGTGGTGCTTGTTACTCTTGGAGGTTGCCACCTCCTAGGCGGCTTGGTGGTGGTCTCCATTCAAGCCCACAAGAAGCTTGTGCGGTGCTGTAGGGTCGAGATGGCGGACTAGAGGGGGGGTGAATAGTCCTTTTCTAAAAATAATCGCGTCGGCTAACCGAAACAAGTGTGGAATTAAAACTATCAGTCTAGCCAAGACTACACCCCTCTATTTATGTTCTCTAGCACCTTCTAAAGATACTAATTAAGCAACAAAGTTGTCGGGCTAGCTAGAGCTCACCTAACCAATTCTAGAAGCAAGGTCACATAAACCTATGCCACTAGTACTTCAAGCAACAAGGGAGCTTCTACACAAGCTAGTAAGCAAAAGCACAAAGCCACCTAAGCTCACTAGCAATGTTCAATAACAAGGCAACCAATGCCAAATTAGAGAGCGCAATTACTTAGCTACACAAACTAGATAATGTGAGTACACAAACCAAATTAGCTACGCAAAGGAGCTACTACTATGCTACACAAGCAAGAAGGTAACTAGTAAGCTACATAAGCTAACTAATTACAAGAGCAACTACACAAGCACAATGTATATGAAATATAAATACAAGCTTGTGAAAGGGGATTGCAAACCAACGGGAAGAACAAGGTTGACACGGTGATTTTTCTCCCGAGGTTCACATGCTTGCCAACACGCTAGTCCCCATTGTGTCGACCGCTCACTTGGTAGTTCGACGGATAATTGGCATCACCCGCCTAAGCCCGCACGTCAGGGCACCGTCAGAACCTACCCCGAAAGTGAGGGTAGCTCAATGATACGCTCAACTAGAGTTGCTCTTCGCGGCTCCCGCGGGGCGAGCACAATGCCCCTCACAACGCTCTTCTCCGGAGCACCGCACAAGCTTCTTGCAGGGCTTCAACGGAGACCACCACCAAGCCATCTAGGAGGTGGCAACCTCCAAGAGTAACAAGTACCACCAGCTTACAACTCGATCACCTAGTGCCACTCGATGCAACCTCACGATGCAATCACACTAGAATCGCTCTCTCACACAATCGAATGATCACTATCAAGTATATATGAGGTAGGAGGGCTCCCAAGCACTACTACACAAGCCACCAAGGCTCTAGTGTGCTCAGCTATCGGCCTAAGGCCGACCATGGCTTCTATTTATAACCCCATGAACAAATAGAGCCATTACCCCTTCACTAGGCAAAAGTCAGGATGATCGGACTGCTCCGGTCCGATCAACCGGACGCTGGACCTTAGCGTCCAGTCGTGCGATGCACGCCACGTGTCCCCTTCTTCAAACGCTATTTATCCGATCTCAACGGTCATCTGACGACCGAACGCTCCAGCTTGAACTGACCGGACGCAGCAACCCCAGCGTCCGGTCGTTTCCAGTAAGGTACCAGACATGACTGGACGCGTCTAGCTGATCGCGATCGGATGTAGCACCAGTGTTCGGCCACTCTCTGGCCTTTCTGCTCTGCCTACGTCACCACACGTCACCCTGACCGGACGCACACAGTCAGCGTCTAGGCCACTTCCAGTGCTAGCGTCCGGTCGATGACCGACGCCTGCTCGCTGATAGCCACTACTGACCGGACACTGGAACCCAGCATCCGGTCCACTCTGTTAGACCCTATCTTTTCAGAACAGAGCATCGGTGGCACCATCGGACTATCCGTGCTCTACGGGTGGACACTCCACCGGTGGAGTTTCGAACCCTTCTCATCTCTGTTCCATCGCCGAGTTGATCCACATCAACTCTAACTTCATCTCCTTTGGAAATGTGCCAACACCACCAAGTGTACACTGCTATGTGTATGTGTGTTAACATTTTCACAATCATTTTTCAAAGGATTAGCCACTCAACTTGCCACGCCACTCAATGCTAGCGATGATGCAAAGTTAGATCACTCGAGTGGCACTAGATGACCGATATGCAAACAAGTTTACCCCTCTTGATAGTACGGCCATCTATCCTAAACCCGGTCACAAACTTCTCTACACACCTATGACCGGTGAAATGAAATGCCCTAGGTTATACCTTTGCCTTGTGCATTCCATTCTATCTCCTCCAATGTTGATGCAACACATGCACCAACATGATCGACAATGATATGATCCACTTCATATCATCACGTGATCATATTGGTTCATCGATCTTGACTTTACTTGCTTTTCACCATTGCCTTCGTCCATCGATGCCAAGTCTTGCTCAAGCTTCACCGCCACGTGGTCCATCGCTCCAAAGCCTCCGACTTGCCCTTCACGCTTGCAACTGGTCCATCAAACCAAGTCTTGTTTTGATCTTCTCCACCTTGATCATATGACTCAATGTCATGTCTCATGTGCAATGAGCTCCTTCATCATCACATGTGTGAGCTTTGCAACATCTCCAAGCCATTTTCACCTTCATGGCATATGTTGCTCATACATATGTACCTATGGACTAATCACCTGTGTATCTCACATAAACACAATTAGTCCATCTAGGTTGTCACTCAATTACCAAAACCATACAAGGACCTTTTAGGTGCTCTGGAGAAGAGCTTTGTGAGGGGCATTGTGCTCGCCCCACGGGAGCCGCGAAGAGCAACTCTAGTTGAGCGTGTTATTGAGCTACCCTCACTTTCGGGGTAGGTTCTTGCGGTGCCCGACGTGCGGGCTTGGTGGGCGATGCCAATTAGCCGCCGAACCACCAAGTGAGCGGTCGACACAACGGGGACTAGCGTGTTGGCAAACACGTGAACCTCGGGAGAAAAATCACCATGTCAACCTTGTTCTTCCCATTGGTTTGCATCCTCGTTACACAAGCTTGTAATTACTTTTGCATACATTGTGCTTGTGTAGTTGCTCTTATAATTAGTTAGCTTATGTAGCTTACTAGTTACCTTCTTGCTTGTGAGTATAGAAGTAGCTCCCTTGCGTGACTAATTTGGTTTGTGTGACCTTGATAGTCATATTGCTTAGTTTGTGTAGCTAAGTAATTGCGCTCTCTAATTTGACATTGGTTGCCTTGTTATTGAGCATTGCTAGTAAGCTTAGATAGCTTTGTGCTTTTGCTTACTAGTTTGTATATGAGCTCCCTTGTTGCTTAAAGTACTAGTGGCATAGGTTTATGTGACCTTGCTTCTAGAATTGATTAGGCGAGCTCTAGCTAGCCCGGCACCTTTGTTGCTTAATTAGTATCTTTGGAAGGTACTAGAGAACATAGATAGAGATGTGTAGTCTTGGCTAGATCGATAGTTATAATTCCGCACTTATTTCGGTTAGCCGATGCAATTAATTTTAGAAAGGACTATTCACCCCCTCTAGTCCGCCATCTCGACCCTTCAACAAGCTTGAATGCTTTTGTAAAGCAATGCTATTGTCAGTAAATTTAGTTTTCAGTTTGTGATGTTTCAGTTTTCTTGGAATTGTGCACATAGTGCAGGCAGCATACATAGATTCCGGTTCACCCTCTTGCATACAAAATGCTTTCTAATTGACTACTTCCATACAATTGACTAGTTCCATATCTTGCTCATAATACAACCCAAAGCTACACCTACACACACTGCCGCTATCACAACATAATCCGTTTTCACCCTCTGTACTTGCAACTTTAGTTCCAACACGTCCTTCACGGCACTGCCAATTTTCTTGTTCAGTGCATCCACCTCTTGCTTCATGTCCACAATGCGGTCGACAGAACCACCTTCGACATAACCACCTTAACAGTCTCCAGACCTAGGAGGGATCACCTTCTTCCACCGAGTTGGGAGCTGCTCTGGGCTGCGTAAGTAACATATTGCGCCTCCGATATGATGATGTCACAAGTTGTTGGGTCATCCTGCATCCCATGAAACCCTAGCCGCATGAACACCAACCAAAAACTCGAAATCGAACACAAATTGACTTACTTTGATGTTGTTAGGGCACTTCATGAAGCTTTGGCCATAAGTGGCCCGCTGCTTGCTTATGATCCGCACGAGCTGGACGCGGCAATCCGAGCACTCCACGAGTGGGGGCAACGACGCGCTCTGCGTCGAGCTGGAGCCAGTCGCTGGCGGTGGCCTAAACTGGTTGCCACTCATCCTCGACAATGGCAGGCCAGCGTCGCCGGGAGAAGAGGCACGTCGCAAGGGCAGGCAGGCAACGACGGCAATGGCGTGCGAGAGAATGAGGAAGGAGAAGGGAGAAGAATGGACGCCAACTGCTCTACCTTATCCAATCGAACAGGGGCAATACAGTCCTATATGAGAATACGCCGCCTGCCAGTGGGCCTAGCTTCGCGGGAGACGTAGATCAGGGCGTGGATGTGTTGTATCAAGAGTTGTAATGGTAAATTTCCAATAAGAAGAATAGTAATATCGTTCTTCAAAACTTAAAAAATTGTAATGACAAGAATCAAATATCACTTTGTTTTGTCGCGAGGGGATGCTGGGACGGGCGTAGGAGCGCCGGGCCCCACCTATCGGGCGGAGAAGCGTTGTGAAACCGGACGGTCTTTTCAAGAAGGAGGCGAGGTGAAAGCGCCGGTGAACGATTCTCTTCCGTAATTTTTAGTTGTCGATAGAGAGAGATTGAGATTAATTCTGATTGAAACTAAATAAAACATTAAATGTTTTGAAAGAGAACCTCGAATATACCCCGCAGGGGCCGCGATCCCGCGACCGCGACCCCGACCCCGACCCCGACGCTCCCTGCTCCACCCCATCACGGCATCACCCGTTCCCCACGAAAAGCCCCTGAGACTCCGCGCGCCAAACCCGTGAGACTCCGCGCGCAAAAGCCCCATTTCTCGCCGCGGGACGGCGCGAGCCCCATCTCCCACCCCCACGCGCGCGCCTGTAAACCCTAAACCCCGCCTTTTCCCGCCACCCGTGCGCATTTCGCCGAGCACATCGCCCGCACCCCGCATCACCACCGCCACCATCACAACCTCTGCACACCGGGCGGCGGACGGCTGGACGATGGAGGGCGACGACTTCACTCCGGAGGGCGGCAAGCTCCCCGAGTTCAAGCTAGGTCCGTGCGGTCGCGCGCGCCACACCGTCCTTGGTTTCTTTAGATCCGTCGGGCCACTCATTCCTCTTTTGTCTTATTTTTTCTTGTGGTTGGACAGATGCGCGGCAAGCGCAGGGTTTCATCTCCTTCTTCAAGAAGCTGCCGCAGGTGCGCTCCCTCGATTTCACCTTTCTGGGCCTCAGTTTTGGGCTACTATTTTGGAGAGTCCTTTTTGCTGGCCGATTTATTTCCCTTCGTTTTCCCTTTTTGGTCTGGCAGGATCCCCGGGCCGTTCGTCTCTTCGATCGCAGGGTAAGTGATTCCAATACATGTAGATGTGAACCTTTTTTTGTTTATTTTTATCATGGGCAATTGGATGAACTAGATAAATGGGGGCGAAATGGCTCTGGTACAGTTGTTACTGTTAGAAAATATGGACACGTGTGCCTTTTATTTTCGCCTGATAAGTGAACATGTAGATTGCAGATGATTCATTAAATGATGATGATGTTAGCTCAATTTGGTTGACAGTCTATGTACCATATGAACTGTTCTCAGCCATAATTTAGGGATTTAATTCCTAATATTGGCGTCATGCTTATATGTTAAATTCAAAGTCCTCAATAACTTAAAGCTGGTAATAATGAGGTAGCAAACTAGGGAACTGTTTGGCATTTGGGAGCAGTGCTGTGTACTTTGGATTACATAATCTATGACCACATTTTTATCCAATAGGATTGTGCCCTGCTTGAAAGTGCATTTAAAGAAATGGTCGACAATTGAGAAATTGTTTCCTTGGAAGGGGGCATAAATGTTTAGAAAAAAGAAATTTCATGAAATTTATGCAGATATAAGATGGCATTTCTTCCAGACTTATTTTAATATGGGGCACTCTTTTTCTGCATTGAATATGCATGCCAAAACTATCTTATACTATAGTAATCACTACTGTTGAGGGATACTGCTTCCAGGCAGAGTTAAGTCTAGCTGTTTTTTTTTTCCTTTGGGAATTTAATTCCTATGTGTGTCAACCTTCCACTGTAAAATGGCATGCTAACTAGTGCTCAAATGTGGTTCAGGATTATTACACTGCCCATGGCGAGAATGCTACGTTTATTGCAAGGACATACTACCACACAATGTCTGCCTTGCGTCAATTAGGTAGCAGTTCTGATGGATTCTTAAGTGTTAGTGTGAGCAAGGCTATGTTTGAGACCATTGCCCGCAACATTTTGTTGGAAAGGACTGACTGTACATTAGAGCTCTATGAGGGAAGTGGGTCAAATTGGAGGTTAGCAAAGTCTGGAACACCTGGAAATATTGGTAGTTTTGAAGACATTCTGTTTGCAAACAATGACATGCAAGATTCACCGGTCATTGTTGCTTTGTTTCCAGTGTGCCGGGAAAGTCAGCTGTATGTAGGGCTTAGTTTTTTGGATATGACCAATAGGAAGCTTGGGTTGGCTGAGTTCCCCGAAGATAGCCGATTCACAAATGTTGAATCAGCTCTTGTTGCATTAGGTTGCAAGGAGTGTCTTCTCCCAGCAGATTGTGAAAAATCCATTGATCTGAATCCCCTTCGAGACGCCATTAGTAATTGTAATGTTCTGTTGACTGAGAAAAAGAAGGTTGACTTCAAATCCAGGGATCTTGCACAAGATCTTGGTAGAATAATCAGGGGTTCTGTTGAGCCTGTACGTGATCTGCTATCTCAGTTTGACTATGCTCTTGGTCCCCTTGGAGCTGTTTTATCTTATGCTGAGTTGCTAGCAGATGATACTAACTATGGAAATTACACAATTGAGAAGTACAATTTGAACTGCTACATGCGACTTGATTCTGCTGCAGTGCGAGCATTAAACATTGCAGAAAGGAAAACTGATGTAAACAAGAACTTCAGTTTGTTTGGTTTGATGAACAGAACCTGTACTGTTGGGATGGGAAAAAGATTGCTTAACAGATGGCTGAAACAACCTCTATTAGATGTTAATGAAATTAATAACCGATTGGACATGGTTCAGGCTTTTGTAGAAGACCCAGAGCTTCGTCAGGGACTCAGGCAACAACTTAAAAGGATATCAGATATTGGTCGTCTAACACATGCTCTCCGAAAGAAATCAGCTACTCTGCAGCCTGTTGTTAAGCTTTATCAGGTTACTTCTGCAACCTACTGTTATCTTATTTTAATGACTTAGCAAAGATAATTATTTGCCTGGAAATGTATTTGAATATACAGTAATATTGGTTACTAGCTGCTAGTGTAAGGCTAGTAACATTTAATGAAAGGAGTGCACTGAACCTTTGTAGCACTCCCTTGAATTCCAAATGTAGGTCCCTTTAGAATCCTAGTCGGTCAATTTTTTTTATAACTTGGCCAATCAATATATGGGAAGCTATATGGATTGACAACACATAGTTGATGTTACTAGAATAATCATGGAAAATACTTTCATAATGTGTAACAGTCAAAGTGTTACTGTTGTTGTCCTAGACCTACATTTTGAATCACAAGGAATGCTTATTTCTGTGTATTTGAGGAAACAGAGTAGAATTAGGTTTCTTAAACAAGGGCAACACCTCCTAAGATGCATACCTTTTACCACAATTTTTTAACCCATTTACTTATTGGTTTTGCAGTCCTGTAGCAGAATCTCATACATCAAGGGCATTCTTGAGCAATATAATGGCCAATTTTCCACATTGATAAGGTCAAAGTTTCTTGAACCATTAGAAGAATGGATGACAGAGGATCGATTTGGTCGGTTTTCTTCTCTTGTCGAGACAGCTATCGATCTTGATCAGCTGGAGAATGGAGAGTACAGAATATCTCCCCTATATTCTTCTGACTTGGGTGTACTAAAGGATGAGCTTTCTGTGGTTGAAAATCACATAAATAATCTGCACGTGGATACAGCTAGTGATCTGGATCTTTCTGTTGATAAGCAACTGAAGCTAGAAAAAGGACCTCTTGGACATGTGTTCAGAATGTCAAAGAAAGAGGAGCAGAAAGTCAGGAAGAAGCTCACTGGCAGCTACTTAATCATAGAAACTCGTAAAGATGGTGTAAAGTTCACAAGTTCTAAGCTGAAAAAGCTAAGTGATCAATACCAGGACACTGTTTGGTGAGTACACAAGTTGTCAGAAAAAGGTGGTTGGTGATGTAGTGAGGGTTTCAGGCTCCTACTCAGAGGTACACTAAGATAATTATCTTAGCTTCATAGTTTATTTTTTTCTCTATACAGATTTGGATAAATCTTCAATTCTTGGTGTAGGTATTTGAAAACTTTGCTGCAGTTCTGTCGGAGTTGGATGTTTTACAAAGTTTTGCTGATTTAGCAACTAGTTGCCCAGTTCCTTATGTTAGGCCAGACATCACAGCGTCGGTAAGAAATACTTCCTAAAACTCCTTTAAAATGACAAATTTCGAACGCAGCTCTAAACTTGAGAACACATTGCAGGATGAAGGAGATATTGTTCTACTAGGTAGCAGACATCCTTGTCTAGAGGCACAAGATGGTGTTAACTTCATACCCAATGATTGCACTCTTGTAAGTTCCCTGTAATATGATATTTGCAATTGCAGCACTTAATTACTGAAGTTAGTGACGGTTCGATGGCCCTAAATAGGTGAGAGGGAAAAGTTGGTTTCAGATCATCACTGGGCCAAACATGGGAGGAAAATCCACATTTATAAGACAGGTTAGATTTGCACTTTCATGGTAATTTTTTTGATGAACCACTCAAGGAATTTATTTATATGCATTTTATCCAAAGACATGGAGGTGGCAATTTCTTATCAAAAGAAAAGAAAGAAAAGCAGTTTGAAGCCTAACAACCTTCTGAAATGTCATGGATTTATGTATAGGAAAGATGATCTTTCTGGTACTATATGTATTACCTCTCTTTATTAACATATAACGTCCTAGAATGCGTTCATTCAAACTTCTCTAGGGACCACTGATTTTGAGTAAAGCTATTTGTATTGATAATGCGGAAGTACTGTCAATTTTGTTGTGTAAATAATTTTCATAATATATATATAATTTTTTTGTCATATCTATATAAAAGCTTTGGTCAAAGTTTCACAGGTGGCCATGCCTATGTCCAAAACATAATACATTTACATACAGAGGGAGTATATGACCACTATTCCTCTTATAATATAACATTTGTTTTTTTTTTTGAAATAAAGGCAGGAGCTCTGCCGCTCAATTAAGACAGAAAGAATTTATGTACAAGAGGATTAGCCAACGGGATGCCAAAAAGCACACCCGATAGGCTAACCAACCCACATGACGCAGCTGAGCACTAACACGGCACAGTACCATGGGTCATCGTTGCCGAACATGGCCGAAGACGCCAGCAGCTCCGACTTCTCATGGCAGTCCACATACAAGCCACCCACCAACGAGCCCGAAGCAAACAGCCGCAACCGGTCATCGTTGCCAAGCTCAAGCACCCCGCAAAGAGCAGCTCCGACTTCCAATCACGGCCACACGCCTCGCCTCCAGCGCTTGCCGACCCCTAGCAGCCCCCAGCCCACGATGAAGGTGGGGGCTCGCCGCGTGTCATCGTTGCCGAGCCACGTCCCAGACGCAGCAGCTTCGACTTCTCGCGGCAAGACCCGCCTCCACGCGTGATCAAGGCGCCAAGAAGCGAAGAACAATCACCGAGGAGACAACTAGGCCACGACGAAACCCAAACGCGACGCCTTCAGGAAGGTAGCAACGCCGATGGCGCCACCGTCGCACGTCCAAAGTGGACCGGGCTTTCACCCTTGGATGATAGTGCTAGAGGGGATACACGACGCCCCCAACAGGGAAAGCGGCACCCACAAGTGTCGCCGTCGCTAGGCTTTCGCCTAAGGAGTCCACAAGCACGAACGTCGGGCCAAGAAGCAAGGCCCCTTGCCATCCATCACTGCCATCACCGTTGTCCTGCCGCTCCACAGTAACCCCTTCAGAGGGGCCTCGACGCGCCGGCTGCACGCGGCAGCCGCACAGCTGCGTCGGCCGTCACCCCCTCCGGCCGGGCAACGCGGAGCCGGACCTGACTCCGCTGCTCGCGAAACACTGCCGCACGACCAACGCCTCAGCCGGCCGCCGTCGCCGGCTCTTGGCACGTGCTGCCGACGCTGCACGTGCCCCACCCCCGTGGGCGCCGCCCCCTGCCTAGGGGCGCCAGAACCGGTAAAAGAGCACCGGTGCCGACACCCCTTGCTGTCGCCGCCGCCTCCGCCTTGGCCAGCCACCGCCCTCCCCAGCCCTTCGAGAGAGAGCCGGATCCAGGAGCCAGAGCTCCAAATCCGGTCGCATGGACACCGGATCCAGCCGCCCAAGACTGGATCCAGCGAACCGGGCCAACGCCGCTGCGCCGCACCGAGGCCTGCCTCCACTCCACGCAGCCCAGGTGCAGCCTCCTCAACGCCGTCGCCGCGCAGCCCACTGGCGGCCTCCATGCCGCCGCCGTCACGCGCAGCACATGAGAGGTGTCCTCGCCGTCATCTCGCTCGCGCGCCACCACCAAGAGGCCTCCGACCACCAGATCCATGCACGGGGACGACAGATCGGGGCGTTGAGACACCGGATCCGCTCGCATCTGAGCTGGATTCGCGCCGCCGGTAGCCGCCTCCGCCGCCCGCACAGGTGCCCTACGGGAGAGAGGGAGCGGGGAAGAACGCCCAGCCGCCACCATCCTTGCCCTCCGCCGGACACCCGACGTCGAGCTCCGGCGGCGGCCAGGCTGGGGAGCGCGAGGGAGGGAGCCGGCCGGCGGCGGAGAAAAAGCGCCGCCCGAGTCGCTCCTTGGGGAGAGAGCGATGCGGGGGCCTATGGCCGTTTTTTAATATAACATTTGTGGCAACCAAAGTTTGACCATTAGAAAGTATTTCTAAATACAAACCTAATGCAACCACTTTTGTAGCACAAACTTTCATATGATTAGACCAATTGTTTGTCAAAGACGACAAAGTTTGAGTTTTGAAATATGTGTGTTCCTTATATTTTGCTATAGAGGGAGTATGATCAATGACTCATGCATACGAGTGTGAATAATTAGCATTTATTTTCAGTTATGGAAAATTTCACTTATAGTTGTTTACTAAATTTAGTAGAGCTCTCCATCTCCACTTCCACTACAAAAATACATACTTAAACATATGTGCACTTAAATGTGTAAATATGTAAATTTATTGCTACACTTGGATCCACATCTTATGTGCTGTTCCATTCTTATACCCATATATATTGAACTACAAGTTGTCTGTGTGTGTGTGTGTGTTCGGGTCTATGTATGGCTCTTTTCTCCTGCAATTAATACAATGATACGCAGCTCTCCTGCGTGTTCAAGAAAAAAAAAAGTATTTCACCACTACCACCCTACATGCATAATGCAAGCATTACAATGCAATAGTATTATAGTAAAGAGTTTGTGTATTTTCAAAACAAAAAAAAGTGTTTGTGTACTCGATGCCTTCCGTGATATGTTTTTCTGTTTTCTAGATAGTGTGGGGTGATTTATTGAGTAGTTGTATACATACAGATTTGATCCAAGAACTTCACCCAAGCAGATGGATTGCCCAGAAATTAGATTCTTCACGATTGATAAAGAAGGGTTTTGTTATGACCCAAAATGTTGCTGGAACAAAGTCAGTTGTATGAGCATGTATATGTGACTCTTGATATACTCTTTGAAAAGCTGATGGTAAACGAGGTCTGTTATCCCAAGAATCCAGTAAAGAGTTTGAGCATTGTTCTGTAACTCCTTGATCAATGTGTTTGGAAAAACTGAAAAGCAAATCAGTTTGATTCAATTGGAGTGCATTTGGACATGTTAAACATACTGTGTGAAGTTCCTCCATGTTCTAGCTCCATCTTCTAATTCTTGGACGTTGGCTACTGAATTTAATATATTTTTTCAAACATATTATTTGAAACAACTAATAATACCTTTTGTTGCTTACATTCCTTCATTTATCAGCTTGTCTCAATTAATTTTCATATGGGAATCAGGTTGGTGTAAATGTCTTGATGGCGCAAGTTGGTTCCTTTGTACCTTGTGATCAAGCAAGTGTTAGTGTGAGGGATTGTATTTTTGCTCGTGTTGGTGCTGGTGATTGCCAAGTAAGTTGGTTTGATCATCAAAGTATTTTGTTCTTAAGTTTATATTGGAAATGCCCTTTTGTTCTTATTTAAACTTCTGTTGCAATAACAAATACCGTGTAGTGTTCTCTTGCTACTCATACTTGTACAAATTTTGCAAATCAAAGATGCAAATGAGCAGCGTTCATCTTCCTTTAATACAATGATGCACAGTCCTCGTGTGTTCGAGAGAAAAAAAAAGATGCAAATGATCAGGATAAAGGAACATGAACCAGATGAATGCCACATTTGCTATATTAGCCAAGTCTATTTAACAAAGTACACAAGCTGGATAAATCAACCCCCCCCCCCCCCCCCCCCCCCCCCCCCTCCCCCAAGGCCAAGTGGGCAACACACTCAACTCATACAAACTCAGTTACATAGGGATCAGAACAACAGGTCACCCCTCTCTCTACAGCTCCTTAGTAAGAGGTTCAAGCCAGTATCTCCTCATGTGTGTAATTTTTCATTTTTTTTGAACAAAAATGGCAGGAGCTCTGCCTTTCAATTAGCCGAGGAAAGAGTTCAAAACACACATTACATGTTAATCCCACAGCCCAAAGGATCCAATAACAAAACCCTTCTTTTTAAATTTAACGGTAATGATGGCAGGGTCTTTTCTCATAGTAAGATGAAACTTTCTGTTACTTTTAAGCAAGCATTAAATTTGTATACTTCTGCAAAGAATGATGTCGTAAACTGTTTTGTTTACATTTATTTGGCAGCTTCATGGCTGTATCAACTTTTATGCAAGAAATGCTTGAAACAGCATCCATCCTAAAAGGCGCTTCTGATAAGTCTCTTATAATTATTGATGAGCTGGGACGTGGAACTTCCACGTATGATGGATTTGGTCAGTGTTGTATACCTTTTCTTGTTTTTTCTCTTACAAGTTTGTTAATCATCTTTCCTTTTGTTTCTTTTTAGCGTACATAGACTACTATCTGTATTACTTCTAGGCGATATTGAATTATTGACTTTTAAATAGTGTTGGTATTAGAATTGAAGCTGGAAATTTGCATACTTCTAAGCTCATTCTACTAGCATTGCATATATTACACTTTTTACCTGGTTAGATACATCTCTTGGACCAAAGTAATTCCCTGTACCCTTGCACTTGCTGATAAATGTTCCATTTACCGGAAGTAATTGGCTGGTTGCTGCTGTTAGTCAGACCCACCAGCCTGATCTGGGAAAATAAAATTCTGTATTCCTTTTAAATTGTTTTGAATTAAAACCTAGAACAAAGGGGGCATACATCGTCGGTGTTTCTTTTTGGCAGTGTTATTAAGGCGTCGCTTAAGTGTCGGGGCGGTACAGGCTCGCCTTATGGGTAAGGCGCCGCCTTGTCGCCTTATGCGCATGGTGATGCCCCCTCGATTCCGCCATCTCCTCGCCGCCGTCTGCTCGATCTGGAAGGGGATGGTGGCGGCTGTAGATCTGGATGTGGAGCAGCGAGGGAGTAGAGCAGAGCAGCGCATCCGGAGAGAGAGGGGAGCAGAGCAGCGCATCCGGAGAGAGAGGGGAGCAGAGCAGTGCACCGGAGAGAGAGGGGAGGAGCCGAGGAGGGAAGCGGAACCACGGAGAGACGAGCGGAGGTGGAACGAGTGGCGGAGAACTGGAGAACAAGAGAGGAGCAGCGCTGGAGGGGATTGGGATAAGCCACGCCAGGAGGGGGAGGGGCACATGGGCCGCCTGGTGGGCTGGGCTAGCCCACTTCTTACTCCTCCTTTCTTTTTTCTTTTTTCCTTTTCTTTTTTCTTCATCATCTACTGCTCTAAGCTGCTGTTTTAAGTTTTTCTTAAATTCGTAAGGCACTGAGGCGCCGCCTCGCCTCACGCTTTAGTTGCCTAAGCGTAAGGCGGTAGTTACTCGCCACGCCTCGCCTTACCTCCTTAATAACCATGCTTTTTGGTTATGTAACAGTGCTGCAATTTGAAGTTAATCATCAGTGAATGGCGCATTGCATGGAATGGAGCTTCTGTATAGATAAAAAGAAACAAATAGTTTTTGGGCAAAACTGTATTTTGTGTATTTGCTTGCTTCCCTCTATGTCTAGTCATGCTATTGTTGATTTTGGATGCAGTTAACAACCTGCTGCATGCAACCATGCCGACAATTCTTAGTGTAATCATTCGTTGGTAACTACCTGCATGCATAGCATGAATCTTGCTACATTCACATTTATTGGCATCTCAAATCTCCTATTGCCTGTAATACAGAATGCTAGAATGGTGTCTTATGATTGCCTTCATACCGAAAGCCAAGTTCCACTTGTCTGTCATACCAAACCTGTGGACATTTTTTGGATTATTTGATCATGATCTACAACCTTTATTCTAATTGGGTCTATACAAGAGAGTTGGACCAAGTGGGCTAACTTTGTTAATCCCAGATTATGTTAACCAAATTAGCTATACACATGTACTGAACACCAACATCATTTGGGCCTCGTGTGGTGTGGCATGCAATCTCATGCTTCAATCAACCAAAAATAGTTTTAGTTTGTTGCATTTATCCATTTTTGCTGTCATTATAAACATTCAAATCTACTTATTATACGCATCACTGGATGAAACTAGCAATTACCATTTCTAATTGAGTACCCCTTTTTACAACCTTGGTTACCTGCTGCAATGCACTGACTTCAGACAACTGGAACTTTTCATTCTCATTTGAGATTGAACCTCTAACTCTCATTTGAGATTGATATATTATTTGTTATCAGGTCTTGCATGGGCTATCTGTGAGCATCTTATGGAAGTGACTCGAGCACCTACCTTGTTTGCCACCCATTTCCATGAATTAACTGCATTAGCACATAAAAATGATGATGAGCACCAACGCGTTTCAAATATCGGAATTGCAAATTATCATGTGGGTGCTCACATAGACCCATCAAGTCGGAAGTTAACTATGCTTTACAAGGTATGTCATGATGTGAAATTCTTATCCACATTTATAGTTACAGAAACAAGTTGGCATTATTGGTTTGCCAAATGATGCCTCCAGATCTTCTATTACAATATTTCCCTGTTTGTGTTGTAGGTTGAACCTGGTGCATGCGACCAAAGTTTTGGTATTCATGTTGCAGAATTTGCCAATTTTCCAGAAGCTGTTGTTGCCCTTGCAAAAAGCAAAGCAGCAGAGTTAGAAGACTTCTCTACTACACCTACCTTTTCTGATGATTCGAAAGACGAGGTATATGCAGCTAAAAATTTCGAGCTCAATGCTATGGGTTCTTATATGAATTAAAATGCATATGCTTCCTCCCATGTGAGCGATCTTATCATAAAGAAGATGAATATTGGATTCATAACCCGACAAAATTGACAGTAGTATATTTTTGGAGTTTTTATGGCCATACATGCAATTATGGTAAAAATTACTTTTATCTGCTGCACAGTTCATGGGAGCTTCGGTGCAGAGGGTATCTTTCTTACCCATACTGTGCTGAAACTCAAACCTCTTTCTAAGCTAGCGAGTGTTCTGTGCAGGTTGGATCAAAGCGCAAGAGGGTATTTAGCCCAGATGACGTCACCAGAGGAGCTGCTCGGGCTCGGCTTTACCTTGAGGATCTCGCCGCATTGCCTATGGATGAGATGGATAGGAGCAAGATCGTGGAGATGGTCACCAAAATGAGAGATGATCTGCAGAAAGATGCGGCTGACAATCCTTGGCTTCAGCAGTTCTTCTGAAGCTAACTAATCCCTGTGTGGATGGAGATTTCATTAAGGTTAAACCATAAGAGAACCTCGCTGATGCTAGGATCTCCTGATCCATTTTGTTAATATACGCATCAGCAGATATACTCTAATCTTCAGGCTTAGCAGAACAAGTAGTAGGCTTTGCCAAGGTCATCATGCGCAGTGCAACAGAAAACCATGTGCATATGTAGCGCGGTAGTGTTGCTACTCCTGCATACCGATCGGATGCAGTTACTCTGTTCTACCCTGTCTGTCATTGCACGCCGTCGTTTGCAGCCGTGAAGTCTGCTGTGCCACTCTCGTCGAAGCTTGAAGTTTCTGCACGTCTATTGCTGTGCTGCTTGTCTAGCAAAATTCTTGCAGTGCAAGTAGGGATGATGGTTAATAGGGACTGTTGGGATTTTTGTCGAGGATGATCTCACAACGGCCTTTAATCAACTTTTCAACCCAGACAGCATTGATCTTAACACATCAAACATCATCTTTATTCCCAAGAAGGCTGATGCTATTGGAGTTAGAGACCCGTCAGCCTAATGCATAGTGTAGCAAAATTTCTATAAAAAAAAAACTCATGCAAGTTAGCCAATTATTTATAATCTGGCTCTTGCTAGATTGCTTTCCAAAAAATGGTGCATCTCTACTACACCCAGAACGTGGTATTGAACTCAAAACCTCTATCGTTGTTTTATTAATGCATAACTGCAAATGCGGTGGTTTGTCTTCTATAGATAGGAACTAAAAAAAAAGGAAAACAGGACAAATAAACAGCGAACACATGTATAGAGCACCATACTTAATTACCAAGTCTCCAGGTAAAATCGAAGTGGAATACTAAAACCTACACATAAAACAAGATCACATTTCAGTCTCTGCACTTCACATCCACATGACCACACCATTCAGGGTCCTGTTTGGAAGCGCAAGATTTTTGTAGAACCACATCTAAATTTTACAAAGAATCAATTTAATTTTATTATAGAAAAAAATGTAGTAACCAAACAGGCCCTCAGCATTCACGCAACTCCTGCTCAGGTACTGAAAGAAGTCCCGAATCGCAGGCTCGCAGACAGGCACGCTCGGAGGATCCTCCCTCCAATCCAGATCAGCGAGGACCCCACCTCCAAACTGCCGAGCGAAAAATCAACTCCAGGGAGAGCAAGATATAAGAGCCAAGTTACTCGTTTACGAGACCAGGTATAAGAGTCAAATTATACAATAGTATCTTCTATTTATCTTTAAAAAGTTTTACTCTTCTAATTCTCCTCGCAACGCTTGTTATTTGGACTCTCTAACACCTATGTTTATGTGCCTAGCTTGGCGCATGCCTAGCTTGGCGCATGTATTCAGCTCTCATCTCTCTCGTATCTTCTCTCCTCTGCATCAGCTTAAGAAAATCTACAGCAGCGCCCGCGGCCGCAGGCCCGCAGCCATGGGCCACCAGGGGCTAGCTCCGGCGCCGCTGGACCCGCAGTCCCCACCGATCTCGGTGGCGTCGTCGTTGACCCCGGCCTCGCCGTACTCCGAGCTACACCCGCTCCTCCTGCCCTCCCCGAACCCGCTCTTCCTCAAGCCCAAGACGCTGACGCTCTCCCTCTCGTCCTCCTCCCTCACCTCGATGGCCTCCTCTTCGCCGCCCGCCCCCGGCACCGATGCCTGGGAGGTCGTCACCCCCACTGACCTACCAGTCGCCCACGTGGACGACGGGCTTGATGACTGCGCCATCTTCCCGCCGCGGCTGCACGAGGGGCTGGGCCTGGACGGCGAGCCCGAGGAGGTGCCGCTGCTGCCAGCGGCGGCGAAGGAGGCGGAGGAGGGTGTGGAGGACGATGAGTGGCTGTGGGGGTGGGGGTGGAGGTGGGAGAGGTGCCGCTTGGCGGCGAGGCGCGCTTGGGCGGCCGGGGTCGGGACCGTCCAGGAGCGGGTGCTCGTCCACGGCGCATGTGGGTGCCCGGCGGTGAGGCCCGCCGTGTGGTCGGCTGCAGCGGCGGCCGCTGTGGTGGGGGCGCTTCTGTACGCCCGTCGGCGGGATAGGAGGGAGCGGGACCTGCTCGTGCTTCTCTCCAAGGAGAAGGATAAGGTTTGGATCTCTCTGTAGCCTCTTAATCGTGATGACAAAGCGATGTGTATGTGAATTCTACTGGTAGTTAATTAGCTAGTTTCTGTCATGGAGGATCCACTGGGACCAACAGTATGGTGACATGGAAACTAGTGGTTATTGGGCTTCCAGGGAGATGCCATTGATTTCCTTTAGGCTTAGAACAAGCAAGATATTTATCTGAAGTTCAATATCGATGTGAAATTAAGAACATGTTATTAGTGTGATCTTGCACCATTTGGTTTGCGGGGAAATTAAATTGATCATATGGAAGGTGTTTGGTTGGTAAATGGCATCATCTGCATTGACATGTGGCCAGTATGTTTAGTGAAATGCGCAATCACTTGTATTTTTATTTTCTCCGTCTAATAAAAATTGGGGCAAAGCTTTTGCCGTCCCTTCTAAAAAAATTAAGGTTTTAATGTTGGATCAAATTCAAAACTAAGGGGGAATGTTTATGGATTTGTGAAACAAGAGTAAAACAATGCCTTAGCAATGTTGCTAATATATCAGTTGGCATGTGTAGATAGTGGGGATTGAATGCTGATAACTTAATTTGATACTTGGTCTGTTCAGACGTATGGTCAATCCATCACTTTGACACTTCAGTTCTCTTCTTGATGTTGGGTTATATTCTGATATTCTTGTTAAGATTGGGTTCAGGGAGGCAAATGCCAAACAGCAGCCCTTGAACACTTCAGTCCTCTGTCTTCCAATATCTCACTACCTTCAAATAATTCCACTTGATTCTTTGTTGGAGAAACAAAATTACACTTGAGTTTGTCTTGTTTTATTTAATGGCTTTCCTTTTTTCCAACTCTAGCACCAGCAGCCCTTGAACAAAATTTAATCAAGCTCCTTCTCTCCTTCAAATTAATTTGCAATTAAATCACATTCTATTTCACAAAATGTTTGAAGACAGACATTGTTCTCATATTCTAGAACACATATATTGTTGAGTGTTCAACTGATTAGCAGACTTAAGTTCTACTGTATCATATTTAGTTTTGGTGGATTCTTGCCAATGTTTGTTTTTTTAACTCTTAAAAATTGTTGTGCTGGATCCTAAGGGTTGAGGTGATTGTGCCAAACTATTTGGTATTCTCCACAGACTATAATCTTTACCTGTTACTGGTTTACCACCGAGCAATATCCAGATTAAGGAAGCATAGAAGTGCATTAGACCAATAAATGTTCACGTGATGATTGATATTCCAGAACTCATTGGATTCTTGCTTTTCCTTCTGCAGAGGATAGCACAACTGCTGCATCAAATTGCTTTAATGAGTGACATCAGAAGCGGCAATGAAGCAGTGAAGATCATCAGGAACTCCTAATCGTGTTAGCTATTGAAAGATTCAGTTGCTATGTTGTAGCAAACTGATTAGGTAGTTAGAGAATCAGACTAGTCAGCATGCAGGATCAATACTTAGCTAAATTGTAGTTTAGCTGCATGATCTCCACGGTTCTGACGTTTATGTATAACTAGATGCTGAAACCTGAAAGGTTGCAACCCAATCTCAAGCAATCAATAGTCACCACCTCATGTCTGTTTCTTCTTAAAATATTTGTATAGCTGAATGATTTGGTAAGTCGTAGATATGTGGAAACTGTTGTTGATATGGACAACCCTGGACAATGTTCTGTAAATGTATTTATTGCATTGTGAATTTTGATCATTCACTGAATTCTGATACTTACGACCATGAAGTTGGCTTTCTGTATATTGCACCAAGTCCCAACTATAGTTGATATTAGGGTCCCTCATTAGACATGAGAAGTCAGGTTTCTGAAACATTTTAGCTGAAGTTCAGGAAGCCATAAAAAATCCAGGGTTTAGTTGTCTGCTTACAACACTTCAAATTATATGGATGGAACTAGAGATCGTTCCTAGTGACTGGCATGGAACAGCTAAGATTTTAACTGGGTTTGGTGAGTTCTTATGCTTTGGATCTCTCCTAGGTTTACGAATGTAAGCTGTTTTGGCACAATGCTCCTGTAAGTTACTGCCCTTTTCGGTTGGAAGTAAGTGGCACTGGCAATATATACTCAATTTGCTTCAAGCCTCTCAACCGCGTAATGATGATGGGAATGGTGATAAGCTTTTGCTCTATGATTCTTCGTTCTAAGGGCAACTGGCCAATTCTCTCTATGACTCTTTGCAGGCAATGTCATCTACTCATCTTTACACCGTCATGCTCTAGCCTCTAGGTGAGGTGAAGAAACTGTTCGAACCTGTTCAGATAAGAATACCAGACCGAGCTACGGGCGCCAACCAGTCG